>NC_091119.1:165119042-165304042 GCF_040183065.1 Periplaneta americana
CTTACATATAGATTCTCCTTCTTTTACTGCCCCTGATAATGGAGCAGATTCGTAGTTCCAAAACGTTTTATGTTCCTGTCATATATGGCAATATGCGAAATCCTGAAGTGTAGCGCCACAATTTTATTAACGGTTTTTATCTTGAGCAAAATTCAATAACGTCTTCCTATCAACTTATTTAACATCTGGTAACACTCTGATCCAAAGAGAACTTCCGTGTAGATTGAAGTAATTAATATTGTTGACCACATTCAAATCGGAAACCACTACCACAGCTAGTCAAATACAATTTTAACACAGTTAAATAAAACAACACAAGAATCAATATAAATTTTGTAGTTAAGTAGTGATCATCATCATCATCATCATTATCATCATCATTATCATCATCATCATATTCACGGGTTAGGCTGCAGGCTTATTTATGTTCAGTATTCCACTATTTCTCAGCCTTCCCAAATGTCTTCTATAATGTGGCCAATATTGCCATGCTTTTTTTCGAAAGCAACCGCCTCATTCTTTTCAGATGTTCACTCCATTTAGTTTCATACTCGTATTTCAATATCTGTTAATTGAAAGGTTCAAGTTCTAGTTCTTCTCCTATTTCCTCATTCCTAATGTGGTACAGTCGTGAGCATCCTTTTACTTCATGTAAAAAAGTCATTTCTGAAGTCTAAGTTAATACTGATTGTGTATATGTATTCAATCTTTTTTATTTTATTATTATTATTATTATTATTATTATTATTATTATTATTATTATTATTTAAGTTAATATTTGTATATCGGTATGTATTTTTCTGTATGTGATTTGATCCTGGTTGAGTGGAAGAGAAGGCCTGATGGCCTTAACTCTGCCAGGGAAAATAAAACTATTATTATTATTATTATTATTATTATTATTATTATTATTATACTGATTGCATCTTTCCGTTTCATTACCTAGCATTCACTTCCGTACGAAGAACGCCCTGAACGTCTTTCTTCCAGTACAGATCCCGTTCTGAGAAATTTGTTCATCAAGATCCTGATATTTGCCGTTGATGGATCAGGTTTGTGAAATTTCCGCAAAAACACCGCCTGAACCTGAGCATAGGTTAACCCTTTCAACCGTACACAAACTACGACTATTCTCTTTTCTTTAATAGGCATGGTTTATATTACCTGTATAAGAAAAACGTTACATTTCAGTTTTATGAAAATGGATCGGGACTTTTGAATCATCCTGTATATAAATAGACAGACTCGTCCTAAACACTTGGATATTATTACCAACCGTAGGAGAACGAGTTGTTCTTGATGTATGAGTGCAACGTAAGCCAATAATTGCAAAGATTCTGATCTGGTAGTCACAGCCTCGTGTGACAAGGTACAAACGCGAAGTGAAAGTCATTTGCAAATATTTCGCTTAACTCCCCGATGTGTTGCCACCGCAAGGTCGTCTGTTTACAGCCGATATCCCACCTTAGCTGACAACTCGTGCTGTTGCTATTACCAGAGAACAATGATAAAAAGCTACGCTATTGAAGCATTAAAAAAAAGGTCTAACGTACACGCTGAACATTAAGCTCTTGATGTCAAACTGATTAGTGCCGAAGAAAATACCAAAATTACATTCTTTAACAGTGCAGTATTTTGTGTATACAAAGTGCCATTACGTCTGGACACATAGAGAAGAGGAAGAGAAAAGAATGAATAACAGGTACAGAAAATGAGGTGGAAGAGAAGCAAAGGCAAAAGGGAAAAAATATGAGAAGGAAAAGGCAAGAAGAAGAAATAACGGAAAGAAGAAAAAAGAAAGAAGACTAACAACAAAAAATAGGAAATGAAACAGATGGCGAGAAAAAAGAAGGAAAGATGAAAACAAGGGAGAAAGGAAATGAAGACGATAAGGAAGGGAGGAGATGAGCAGGGACACGGAAAATGGAGTGAACATAAAGGAAAAAGGAAAAGGTGAGGTAGGACAGAGGAAACCATAAGGAAAAGGAGAAACGTGAAAGTGAAGATGAGTTAGAAAAGGAGAAAAAAGAAAAGATAAGAAAAATAATGGGTAAAGGAAAATATAAGAAAAAGGAGGGAAAAGAAAGTGAAGATGAGGAAGAAAACGAGAAAAAGAAAAGAAAGAGAAGACGAGTAAAAGAATGGCTAAAGAAAAGGATAAGAAAAAGAAAGTTAAGATGAAGAAAAGGAGTTGAAGTAAGAGAATATGAGGAAAGAAATGGATAAAGGAAAATATAAGAAAAGGAGGGAACAGAAAGTGAAGCTGAGGAAGGAATGAAGGGGCAAAGAAGAAGATGAGAAAAAGGAAGGAAAAGAAAGTGAAGCTGAGGAAGGGGTAAAAAAAGAGAAGATGAGAAAAAGAATGTGTAAAGAAAAAGATAAGAAAAAGGAGGGAAAGGAAAGTGAAGATGAGGAAAAAGGGGGGAAAAGAGAGAAAAGACGAAAAGAGCGAGAAAAATAAGGTAAGACAAAGAAGGGTAATGAAAGTGAAGATGACGAAGAAAAGGAGTAAACGAGAAGACGAGGAAAAGAAAGATAAAGAAAATGGTAAGAGAAAGGAAGAGAAAAAAAGAGGAGATAATGAAATAAAGGGAAAAAGAGAAGGAGACGGTATGGAACGACGTGTTTCAAGTTGAAACAATCACAGCTGCTTATTCTACAATTTTTATCACTTCCCTAGAATTTGTTTTTATCACCTCCTAGCATTTGTTTTTATCAGTTCCTTAGCATTTGTTTCTCTGTTTGCCAACATTGTACTTTCCATAATTGTACCTTTTAAAATGATTCATGCTTATTTCAGCATTCTTAATTAAAACTTTTCTATCATTTATCTTGTTTATATTATTTAGGTTATGTTAGTTTCTGCTGTATGAGATTATGGATAGTCACGTATCAGAGATTGTTTAATATACATTCATAATTGAAGTAGAATGCAACTGTTTTAATAAAAATGAAACTGAATCAACAAAACCTTCTTGACTAGTAATCGTCCATAGAGTTCAATAAAGATGGTAGCCTATAGTTGGCACAAGAGAACAGCTCATCATAACACTACTGCCATCTAGCGGAATATTTGTAATGATGAGATGGTACAATAATACATTTGAAGACAGTTTAGTATTTTCGTAAGTCAATATTTTATTGTATTAGAGTACTGTATTTCTCTTCTTCTTTATATAATCCTGTAATAATCAATTAAATCCCACTCGAGTTTTAATTTTCTCTAGATAAATCAAAACATTTAGTGAGATTAGTGTATATAAAACATACGTTTTAAGTTTAATTAAAATGTGACAGTGTTCGGCAATCCCTGACGTCACTAGGTAACGAATTCCAGAGGCGAGGCAGTGCTATACAGTGTACAGCGCATGCATTATCTCCAGACACTCCCCCACTCTTCCTACAGAGCTGCGCACGAGATCGGACGAGTCTACTTACGAATTATAGGGGAATGGGTTTGTCTTTGCCTAGAACTCGGTAGATACACGCCCGACCTTCCCTTCTATTCTTACCCCTCCACAGAAACGTTGTTCCCGTACTGCACATCGCGAGTGTCTTGACAAAATGCATAAGCTGTAGTAGGATGAGTATAGGGAAGTTCAGTGACGAAAACAGATGGAAGAGATAGATGCTCATATCTCGGATGATATTAATTCCAGGGTCCATATTTATTAGACTTTTTTCTGGTATTCATAACTACTACCACTTCTTAGAACAATTAGTGCTTCTTTATTTTTCAAATGCAGATCACATTGAGCATCTCCCATGATGCTGATGAATAAGTACTACTATCTCAGAAGGTATTAATTCTAGGACCTTTGCTTATTAGGCTTTGTTTCCTTGTTTCGATGAATACTACCACTTTTTCAAACTACTGAATGATATTTTAACACCCTGCATATATATTTTAACATTTCATTCCTAATCTTATTGAAGACATATGCCTACTTTTTTAAATACTCTTGTTACGATATTACAGATACAGAGTGACCTGCTTTAAGAACAGAAACAAGGCTTCCATCTCTATTACGCATATTACCGTATACCATAATAAGACTTTTTCGTTCGTGATTACGATAGAACACTGCCGCTTACCATTATTGAGGTTAGAATACCGATATCTTGATCTTGACTGCATGTGACGTCATTCATGCTAGAAATTATTGTCCAATTCTGACATCCAACTAAACCTGCTTTTGTCTCTACCGTCTCCAGGGTAGAAGAATAGACTTAGAAGACCACCCGATGTGTAGAGACAAAGAATCCATCTTCTACCTGCTCTCGTGGATTGGACTTATTATTAATGAGTACCGGAAAAGGACAAGTAATGAAGAGTAATTACTTGAAACATAATTTACGACAATGATTGAAGGTAAAATTTTATGCTTCTGAAACTTAATCGAAGTTTGTTTGGCAGTGCACACGCTACTCACCCGGAATACCGGCGGATGCTTGATTTATATTAGCACTTGTAATATTTTAACGTGAGTAATTATTAACGTTTCAATGTACACGCGACAATGATGCATAGACTCTATGTAAAACGATTTTCAGCGTGCAAGTTGTGAATAATCTTAGAGAGCACGGATACAGTCGTGTATTTATTTACATAAAAATCCAATATATTATTTCTTTGTATTAAACATGTGCAGGAAGAAGCGCTTGACGAATCTTTGAAATAGCGTACTTACTTACAAATGGCTTTTAAGGAACCCGGAGGTTCATTGCCGCCCTCACATAAGCCCGCCATCGGTCCCTGTCCTGAGCAAGATTAATCCAGTCCCTACCATCATATCCCACCTTCCTCAAATCAATTTTAATATTATCCTCCCATCTACGTCTTGGCCTCCCCAAAGGCCTTCCAACTAACACTTTATATGCATTTCTAGATCCACGCATACGTGCTACATATCCTGCTCATCTCAAACGTCTGGATTTAATGTTCCTAATTATGTCAGGTGAAGAATACAATACGTAGGCCAACAGCTCTGCGTTGTGTAACTTTCTCCATTCTCCTGTAAAATCGTCGATTTCTAGAGCGGTGGATTGGTAGAAATGCACTAAATCCGTGGCCCGCAAGAAGTCCTGATCTTACTGCATTAGACTTCTTCCTTCCTCTAGAGTTATATCTAAAATAACGTTTACAGTGAAAGCATTCCGAATCTTGCCGTTCTCAAGGAAATAATTACACAAACAACTTAAAGCGTTACTTCAGAAGTTCTTGCCAAAGTGTGGACTGAAATTATTGTTATTATTATTATTATTATTATTATTATTATTATTATTATCGTTATTATGTGTGTTATTATGTATTGTTATTATTATTATGTGTGTCGTGCTTTTAATGGCTAATACAGGATTGTTTCCGATCTCTAATAACGAATTTGAATGACATCATGTGCGTTAGGAGTCACACGACAGCTGAACTGTGGCGCGAGGTGACAGACCAGTAGTGAGTGATCTCATAGCCACAGTGCACGGCTACTCACAGCAGAATCCCAAGAAAATCAAGGCTTTTTGGGAAGAGTACATAACAACCCTTTCCGATGCCAAGTACAGTTAAGTCAAAATAAAAGAAGCCTGCAATAAACGAGGTTTCGTTATTTCCAAGAAAGGCATCTTCTGTGTACTTAATAAGATTGGTAAAGCTCGAATGGAATTAATTTGTATCATCTCGTGGGGTGCGGCGACTTGTGACTGGGGGTGGATTTGCTTGCTTTTTCAACTCTGGAACTAATCCCATCCGAGCTTTGACAGCCTTATTAGGTACACACAAGGTGCCTGTCTTGGAAATAACAAAACCACGTTTTTTTTAAGGCTCCTATG
Organism: Periplaneta americana; assembly: GCF_040183065.1. Classification (NCBI taxonomy): domain Eukaryota; kingdom Metazoa; phylum Arthropoda; class Insecta; order Blattodea; family Blattidae; genus Periplaneta; species Periplaneta americana. The sequence continues at coordinate 165,124,869 of NC_091119.1, forward strand.
ATTTTCACGTAACTGTACTTGGCATCAGAAAGAGTTATGTGCCCCTCCTAAAAAGGCTCGATTTTCTTGGGCATTGCTACTGTGATACACCGTGCACTCTGATTAAGAAATCACTCACTGCTGGTCTGTCACCTCTCGCCGCAATTCAGCTGTTGTGATTCCTGACGTACATGACGTCATTCAAATTCGTTATCAGAGATCGGAAACAACCCTGTACATACTTCACAACCGCTTTAAATCTCGCCATTTTGTATGATATCCTGCACATTCTGCGGTTACGGTCACAACGCGCATTCAACTCCTAATAAATTAACCGTCTGACTAGGCAGCCACTGACTTACTGACTCGACCCTGATAGCGAAGGAGCGGATTCCTATGTAATTAAATATTATTTTTGTGTGTGATAAAACACAATTAACAAAGTAAAAATTCCGAACATGAAGTTTCAAGTTTAAAACCCGAATTTTATTGCACATAAAACCACATATCTTCACAAAAAATTATGTAAATACATATTTTCAGGAAATCTATTATAAATACATAAATCTTGGACTTTTTTAGTTAAATAATTTTTTTACAAGAACTTTTAAATATTTTAAAGCTATATCACTCAGAAGTGCGTTATCTTTTTAAGAATTCTTGGTTGCTTCGTGTTTCTAAGTGTAGTGTATCCGTGATCCATTTTTGTAATAGTATCGCCTCAAGTTCTGAGAACTGCTAGGAAGCATAGCAATGTTATTATTAGTGAATAAATTAACATGACAAGGAGAGATTTTGCAACACATAATTAGGAATGTTTATTGTTGCTGAAGATGATTTCATTCCACGCTTTGTTTGTGAAACACAACAGATAAGAGCTCGGGTATGAACATTATTTAATTTAAACAAATCTCTCTCCTCTCGCTCATGTCTATCAAGTAAGGCAATGTATCTTGTTGTGATTCCCTGTTATCGGGTTTCGTCAATCGATATCCTTCAAGATATACTGAAAGATGGTTGTTTAAAAATCGATTTGGCTTTCCTATTAGCAAATCTAAGCTTTTTGTGTGACACCATAAAAAAACTCAAAACATCCAAAACCTGTTGTCTGAAACAGGGAGATGCATGCCATGAAAATTAAACTAGACTCGCTACCAGGTTCAGAAGTACAAGTACTAAGGGACAAATTCCAGAATGTGTTTGGGAAAAACAGTGGATATAAAAACAATGTGTAAAATTGCTCAAGAATTGGAGGGTGTGACTGTAGGTGAAATTGACGGCGTATGTGTTTGTGACATTCCTCTCTTTAAATATGCACGTCTGACGTCCCGTGATGTGGAAAGATCGTTTTCACAGTATAAGTCGTTGTTCAGAGATAATCGGCATGCATTTGTGATGGAGAATTTGGAGATGACCTTTGTTCACTGCAATTCTCGGCCAAGTACTAGCACCCAAGTATGGTTGGTGAGTACCTAGTAACATTTATTTTTGAAGCTAATTAAGGTATTTTTGTCGTATTTAAAGAACAATATTTTTTTTTTATTTTTAGCAAATATTTTCGTACTTTTTAGTACATAAAAATAAGTATATTTAAATTTTTAGCACATAAAAATCCGCTCCCTACTGATAGCATACTCACAGGAACCAGCTGTGAGCGTAACAACACAAATTCCCCGCGCTCGTTTGCACTTCAATGACTCACCTTGTATAATAGCGTTACAATTGATTTGAAGCGCGTCTTAGAAAACCACATTTGGAAAGAAACTTAACGAATTCCGGTATTTTCATGCAAGAGAAGAAGGAAAGGGAAACAAACCACCTTGCAAGAGTCAAGACATATATAATGCAATTAGGCTAAAACCGAATGCAATTTTATTACATACGCAATTACGTTTCTGTCGTCACGTGCTTCCAAACTACACGCAATGGATGACATACAAACACTTCCTCTCGTCCATTTCGGGGGTTCATTAACAATGTGAGCTTATTGTCCTCACTGCCTTAAATGAGACTACAAAGATCTGACCTCAATGCAGGTCCTTTTAAATGCTCAGTGAATGCGCTGAATACAAAAGGCCCGAATTTAAAACCTAGTCTCTTACAATGAGTACGCCTATTGTTCAGAGTAGACGTGACGCTACATCGGTGTGGAAGGTGGCAGACTCAACTTCCTACAGATGAAGTCGCTGTTATTCTTAGTTCCGAGACGCTTCACCCTTCACACCAAAAATATATCCTTCCGGGTTTGTTAACAAGGGTTAAATTGAGTAGATTACAAATGCACTACAACTCACGCTATGAAAATGAACGCTGAATTAAACTGACCCAAAGCCTGACACTTTCAGTTTCAATATGTCGTAATAAGATTATATGTAGTCAGAAACAGAATTCCTGAACTTGCTCTAACTTCCTGTTATCTTGGCAACATCGTATAATTATGTGCAAAAATATTGCATGCATTGCATTTTACTTTCTTCTTATACAATGTACAGAGAGAAAGTACAATGCTCTAAATTCTAAAGTATGTTGTGATGAAAAAGTCTAGAGATGTATCCAAATTGTTGAAGTGAAGCTTTCTTTTAACATTTCATTCACAGAACTAGATGTTTTAAATTTAATTTTGCGATATCAGTATTTTGTACCAGTAGACTATATTCTCTCTGTCACATAGACGTGAGATGAAGCTGCATTTATCAGAAATGAAGTGCGTAACTTCCATAATATTAATCAAAGTGCCGCATTCTGAAAGCAAAACACCAGAAATAATCATTAGCATTAAGTGAAATTGCTAGTACAGATGATCAAAATTTTATATTTTCAATTTTTGGCCTAACGATTCAACATTTTCTGCATATTTCTATTCAATTCCATCCAGATTTTATGTCTTGATTTCCCCTATCACGTAGTTATGTTTGTTGTAAGGCATTTTCCGAAGACCGTATATGTAACATAGTGTTGTCTCTAGAATGACGCTATGTAAGAATCGACGATAGCAAGCATGTATGACCATAGCCCAATAGCCTCTTTTCAAGTCGTCGATCATACGAGTCAGCTCTATTTTGGTCCACGAGTTGCCGATGATGTACAAACCATGACCAATCATTGCTCAGAACTTGTTTTGTCGTATCCTCTCTGTTACACAACCATAACTGGCTACATAATGGGTTCAGCGAGATTTTTGGCTCTCTTCAATTGGTTATTAGCCGTTGACCTTAACTCACACATTTGGAACAAAATGCCCTTATAAAACGTGTTTTTTGTTATAGTTTAACGCCATATTCTAGTTACGAAGATTTCCCTCTATTAGTACAAAATGATGAGGGAGAAAATCGGGAGCTCAATCAATAGATATGAGAAATTCCTCCTCGCAGGAAATTAAAGCAACCTATGTTAAATTCAATATGAATACACGAACAATAAGACTGTGTAAAAAAAACTTTTGGTCTGTTTAAGTAAATTTTAGACTTCTATTACATGAAATAGATCACAAATAAGATACATTGGGTAGGCCTACTTCTATCTTCTTGTAATCGTTTCTCTGTTCCTAGTGGTCAATTATGTAATTTACTAGTTTACGTAATATTTACTTAGCATTTTGTGTAATATTTTACTTAGATTTATATCGTTAGTCTAATTTACTACTTCACAATAACGTTGATTAATGATGGCGTCTTTCCGTGCTTGTAAGCATGATCCAGACTGGGTTTGTTATGTGTGCGGCGGGCGCCTTCCTGAGCTCCAGAGTGAGAAAAAACAGAATTATCTTCTTATTTTTAGCTTGCTAATTGAGGAATATTCTTCTTTTTCATGGGAAAAAGCATTTTATCTTTGTTGTAAAATGTGTCATCAGACTCCCGACAAATAAGTTCCAATTGAAATCACCTTTTGCTATGTGTGTCTATCTGGATTTTTTTGGCCACGAAATTTCCTCCTCCACAATGTGAGTATTGCTGTACAAGTAAAATTAAATTTCTTCACTGTGAAGACAGAACAGGCTTTAATATCTAAATGTATGAAGTGAAGAAGGATAAATTTCCTCTACAGACATAGAATTTTCTTTAAACCCTTCAGGCCTGGCGTACATTATAATGTACATTGTTTCTTTTTTGGAATGTCTTCGATAGTTTTAAATATTTTGAAAAATTCAATGTAATAGAAATGAAGAATATTATTTTTGAAACATTTCTATATCTGAATTAAAAATAAAATTTAAAAATTTGGGGCCCCAGGGGTCAAAATTGTCCCAAAATTTTGATTTTCTGTGAAGACTTGATTTGGGAATTTTGGATCCCCAGAGTGATTTTTTTTTATTTTATTGGGTTATTTTACGACGCTTTATCAACATCTAGGTTATTTAGCGTCTGAAAGAAATGAAGGTGATAATGCCGGTGAAATGAGTCCGGGGTCCAGCACCGAAAGTTACCCAGCATTTGCTCGTATTGGGTTGAGGGAAAACCCCGGAAAAAACCTCAACCAGGTAACTTGCCCCGACAGGGATTCGAACCCGGGCCACCTGGTTTCGTGGCCAGACGTGCTGACCGTTACTCCACAGATGTGGACTAGAGTGATTATGTGACCAGTTTTTTTTTTTCAATTTTTTTTAATATAAATTCAGGTCTGAAGGGGTTAAGCCATTTATTTTTCATATTCCACTTCCAATATGCATAGTTACTGTACATCTCAAAAGATAACTCTTATAAAGCGGCAGGACCGTGACTCTGGCCACTTACCTCCACCTCGTGTGATAAGCAGTGGATATTTACCTGCAACAAAAGACAAACATAGGTTAATTTCTTGTTCTTAGTAGAGACAGTCGTTCTAGTCAAAATAACACATAAGGCCGAATTTTTTTAAGTTAAACATTAAGAAACAAAATGATTCGCAGCTACATAATGGCTACTTTATGAAAGAAAGCAACAGAAGGGAAACCTGGAGACCAGCTCCTGGTTGCGGATCCAAACAGATAAGTTCCCGCAACGATGGAGCACATATGTAGCTCTGAAAAGTTGGACGTTTATGTATGCAATACATGGTGCAATATTTAAAAGATATCGTAAAACATTGAAGACCGTAAGACTTAAATCACACTCAAAATAATACAAGTCACAATGCCTAAAATGAAAGCTTTTGAGGACAATTATTACGAAAAAAACTATTACTCTGTTACTTAAAATGACACTACTATTCCGAAAAAAAAACACACACACACACAAGGCGAGCTAGGTATGTACGTTTTCTTTTTAGTAGGTTATTTAACGACGCTGTATTAATTACTAGGTCATTTAGCGTCGATAGAATTGGTGATAGCGAGATGGTAATTGGAGAGATGAGGCCAAGGATTCGCCAAACACTACCTGACATTCGCCTTACGGTTGGGGAAAACCTCGGAAAATACCCAACAAGGCAATTAGCACAAGCGGGAATCGAACCCACGCCCGTGCGGAATTCCTGTCCGGCAAGCGAGCGCCTCCGAGAGATGGTAGTATTCAACAAAACAAGAAAAGTAAACTCTAATAAACATCATCATCATCATCATCCTATGAGTCGACCTGGTTGCCAAGTTGGTATAGCGCTGGACTTCTATGCCCAAGGTTGCGGGTTCGATCCCGGGCCAGGTCGATGGCATTTAAGTGTGCTTAAATGCGACAGGCTCATGTCAGTAGATTTACTGGCATGTAAAAAAACTCCTGCGAGACAAAATTCCGGCACATCCGGCGACGCTGATATAACCTCTGCAGTTGCGAGCGTCGTTAAATAAAACATAACATTTCATCCTATGAAGTATTAGGCCCCTCGGCCTGTTACGGTATCATTGCCTTTTTTTTTTAAAGATCTTCCTACTTTCTTCTACTTAAAGGTTTGATAATTCAAGGTCATTTTCGGAATATGGGTTTCTTCCATTCTATACAAATATTCTTTCCAATTTTGCCTGTATTGTAAAATTTTATCATTCACTGCATATTCAGTAAGGTAACTGCACCGAAAGCTGACACTGACCCAAAGCCTGACACTTTCAGTTTCAATGTGTCGTAATAAGATTATATGTAGTCAGAAACAGAATTCCTGAACTTGCTCTAACTTCCTGTTATCTTGGCAACATCGCACAATATTCTCCTGGAAATACACCTGAATTAAACGTGTTGGATGCTGCATAAAGTAGACTGTTGTATCATTTTGCATGGAATCGCCATTATTGTTAAGCAAAACGGTAAGCGTGCACATACAATTATTTTAATCACAAATGCCAATTTTATGTGGAATTTTAAGTTGTTATTAATATTGAATATGTAAAAATTGTATGCAGAAGATAGTAAGAGCACGGTTCGTTTGAAAATGAAGTTATAAATAACCTGCCACAGGGGTGTCAGCCATTGGTACTCTTAATTTTACAGATGTTCCAGTGACTGACACAATGTGTCAGGCTTTGGTGAAATAAAAAAAAATCACATTGAAATGAGTTTTTTGTTCAAATTATTCCAGAAACGTTACAAGAACCTGGTATTTAAATCTACTGGCAATAGGAAGTTCTGTACCAAAAGCTGACAACTATAAGAGCAGTTTAAAAAATGTTGTTACTAAGGCTGACAGAATTTTTTGTCACCCAAGTAATAATTTTAAATCGCCTGTTTCAACAAATTCTTTTCTTGTATTCTTCTGGCTGAAGTCTTTAAACTTTTATCATATTTATTAAAATACATTTATTTTTTTTTTGTATCTGTACCGTTGTTTCATATTAAATTTTTAATAATTGTGGTTTTCATTAATTTTGTTCCTGTCACATGAAATATTATTGTCACTGTGAGATTCAGTGCTATTAAAAAGTAATACGTTTTTTCTTGTTCATCTTGAAGCTAAAAAATCTCTTTCACTGAAATCACTTCGTTTTATTATGGTAATTGCAAGGAATGTTTAATTAAAATACTTTGATTTTCTTATAGGTTCCTAATTTAGCTGAAGGTTCACTATGCCCCCACCATGTCCTTCAAGGGAAAAACAGATAGTAATTATTGAAGATGAAGCTACAAGAATTGAAAGAATTGCCAGGACAGAGATGATAATGACAGTACTACCCCAGGTCCAAGTACGAGGGTCAGCAAAATGAAAACGAAAAATAATGTTTTTATCCGCAGAAGAATTTTATTTTTCAAAATAATCTCCACCAGTGTTTAGGCACTTATCCCACCTCCTCACCACATTTTTGATACCTTGTTCATAAAAGTCTTTTGGCTGCTGGTGGCACCACTGCTGCAATGCCTCAATCACGTCACTGTCCGTAGCAAACCGGCGACCTTCCAGGTCACTTTTGAGCTTGCTGAAAATCTGGAAGACGTAAGGTGACAAGTCCGGGCTGTAAGGGGTATGTTCGAGTACCTCTCAGCTCAGGTCTCGAATGGTGTCCATGGTGTGCAGAACTGTGTGTGGTCGCGGAATGTCGTGTAACAAAATGACACCATCACGCAAACGTCCAGGTCGCTTGTTTTTGACGGCACGACGCAATTCTGTACGGAGGATTTTGGAGTATCGAGCAGAGGTAACAGATTCTCCTCTCTCCATGAAGTGGCAACGTAATAGACCCTCTGAGTCTAAGAACAGCATGAGCATCACCTTGCTTGCGGTTGTGAAATTTCTGAATTTTTTGGGTTTGGTGATGTGTCGTGTTTCCACTGCATGATGTGTCGCTTGCTCTGTGGTTCGTAGTTGCACCATGTTACATTCCACGGTCACAATACGTTCCAAAAAAGCCTCTGCCTCCTGTTCGTAACGCATCAGATGTTGCAAACTCAGTCCCATTCGGTGTTGTTTCTGCTCATTTGTGAGCCATTTTGCACTCACTTTGCGCGTAGTTTATGGTACTTCAATCGGTCGTGGATTTTTGAGTATGCGGATCCATGACTGATATTCAGGTTCTGAGCCACTTCGTCCACTGTACACCTCCGATCTGCCCGGATGAGATTGCCTGCTGCAACATTTTCTTCCGTGACGACTATGTGGGACTGGCCAGGGCGCAGGCCGTCCGTCCTCCAGTGATGTTCGCCTTGTTGGTAGCGATTTGTCCACTCATACACTCGGGCGCGCAACATACAGTTGTCCACGTACACCTTCTTCATAGGGCGATGAATTACAATTGGTGAAACGCCTTCGGCGGCTAGAAACTGCGCCACACTATGCTGCGAGAACTTAGACGCTCCCGTTACTGGGAACGTCATCTTCGTCTTGCTGCCGCGCAACACTCCCTCAGACAATACAGCTCTCAATCAGTAGTATCAACTCCAAAACTTTCCCCCGTGACGGCGCGTAACCAAATTGTTGGCAGCCGATTTCTCGTTTTCATTTGATTGACCCTCGTAATACTTTAGATAATTTGAATGAAAATTCAGGACACACTTCTGGCAGTCCTATCTCAGGCTCAAGTAATATTTCAAATAATCTTTCAGGATACAAAGAACAAGAAGGAAAATAATACAGTAAGTGGTTCTGGTCAAACAATTCCTTTTCCCTTAAAAAATGCACACTTTAGGCCTCAGAAAACAAGCATACCTAACAAAAGAATTAAGAGAAGGTTCTATTAGTTACGACTTCTGATGAATGGAAAAAAAAAATATCATGCAAAGAATACAGAAGAGGATTGTATAGAAAAATAAAAAGAAAAAGAAGAAAGAAAAGAGAAGAAAACAAAGAGACAAGGAAACAGAAAAAGGTGCTACGAAATAAAGAAGGAAAGAGACATCTTCTGAAGAATCATCTGATTCTTCTATTGATGTGTTGCTAGAATCCGAAGAAGGAGATGACTGGCGTGTAGAGAAGTCAACTATCTTTCGTAACATTACTTCAATGAAGGTAAAGGTAAATGATTATGTAATTGTACAATACGAAGAATAATTCTTCCGGGTTTTGTTTTAAATACAAACGAAAATACAGCTTATGTTAAAGCAGCGTTCATGAGTAGCAGTGGATGGAAATGGCCACGAATAGAGGACAAACTATGGTATAACTCAAAAGTTGAGACGGTGTCGGGTGGAGTTCCCGGGTAGCTCAGTGGTAGAGCGCTGGTACGTTCAACCAGAGGTCCCGGGATCGATACCCGGCCCCGGAACAATTTTTCCCTTGAAATTATTCAAATCTGCATTACAGGGAGCTTCACCTGAAAGACTAGATTTGCAACTCAAAAGATATCCTCGGAAAAATTAGTCTTCCAAAATACGACAATAAGAAACAAATATATCTAGTGAAAAAAAAAAAACTGAAAAACATCGTGTCACATTGTCTTAAATTGACCTCAAAGTTTGGTAATTTTGTTAAAGTAAGAACTATTTTACGAATTTAGGACATTATATGATATACAGTATTTCAAAGTTAAGTTTCACTTTTTCACTATTGTTCTTATAACTTAACTGTTTCGCTGTACTGTTTAATACAAATGTTTTATATGTCAGTGATAAATCAATTTAACTCATACAGAAAAGTTTTATGTTAAGTGTCAACTTTTGGAGCACGTATGTCTCAGCCTTTGGGACAAAGCGATTTTTGACGTATCAGCTATTGGTGTAAGTAACATGCTTAATTGAAAAAAATAAAAATATATATTTGCTCTTCATATAGCCTTTGTTTGTATGATTCTCCAATTTACAGAAATAAGTACCTTGTCTCTGAAACCTGTACCAACTCACATAAATAACTAACTTGCCCGTAATGAAGCAAAATTCATAATTTGTTTCTTAAAATGTCAGCCTTTGGTACACTTACCTTATATTCAGTTCATCTCTTATTTCTGTATGTGTTATTTCATTTTTTCTAGTGCATCCTCTGACTACCCTTACGAATTTCATTTCTGCTGCTTGGATTCGGTTTTCATCACTTTTTCTGTGAATTCATGATTCACTTCCATATAAGAGAGCTGTGTAGCCATTATATATAATATAATAATACAATCCGAGGCACGATAGCCCATGAAGGACCATGACCGACCAGCCGGCTGCCGACTTCACGTCCACATGTCGAAGCAGAGGTGGTCGATCATCCAACCAGAATGGTGGTTTTCGTAACCGGATTTCGCTACCTATCGTAGCTCCCCAAGTGCATCACGATCCTAAGTGGTACAGCCATTACCTTATAAAATTTTAATTGTGTCTCTTCGTGTAATTTTGAGAGATGATCTTACAGTTCCACACATCATTTGGTACCTCTGCAATTTTCTCTCTAAATCTTGATCATATTTATAACTAATATCGCATCCTAAATAGTTGAAACGTTGTACCTGTTCTACTGTCTTATTATTTAGGACAATTTCAGTTCTTAGATGATTATTTTCTATAAAGGCCATATTTTTCGTTTTTCTATGAAATTGCTTAACTTATAGTGTTTACAAATTGATTCAGCCTATGTACTATTTTTTTAAGTTCATCTTCTCTGTCTGCTAAAATTAGGAGATCATCTGTATATAATAATAAACAATTTAAGTAACTATCTCTATTGATTTTAATTCCTTCTAAACTCTAAAAAAAAAACATGGATACTAAAATTAAATTTTGTAAGAAACAAGAACTTTGAAACTGATATTACAAGAACAGAACTATCTCCAAATCATCCAAATGTGAATTCTTTTCTCGTTTTTTTAGTGTAGTCTATATATGAATCATATCGGAAATGCCATGGGTGGGCAACTCGTGCTCTCAAAGTGTGAACACAACCTCAGTGCAGGCAGAACGGACTCTTTATTAGCTGTAGTGCATGTATGCCGTTCTTGCAAGACGCAAGGTTACTCGCTTCTTCAGTAAGTGGCGGCTTGTTTTAAGTGAAAAACAATATAATACCCAGATCATTTCCCTTCAGTGATGAGTCGAAAGAGAAAGATTCTCCTTATTAAGAAGGGAAGTAAAGCTTGTATTATGTTCTATTACACTTTCTTACGCACGACATTTTATGTTACAAATAATAAACACAATGAAGGTTTTAGTAAAGAAATATTGTCTAGATATGCTTTGGAATAGCTAAAAGTAAAAATTGAATATCAACAAGGTGAGACTGATATCAAATATCGTTAGCACGTTGTGCGTGCGAGTTACAGAAGTCCATGACATATGATCGACTAGCTAAGAGCATTTATGGATAAATTTGAAATGTGGCAGTATCATGTAGAACATAGACAACTTCACTTTCTTTGGCTATAAACTAGCTTGAAGAGTGATAAGAAAATATTCTTATCAAATATAAGACCCTACTTCAAGACCTACAGCAGAATTCACAGGTAAGTTTGGAGAAACAGTGACAATTGACAAGGGATCGAGATTTTTCTGAAATCCTTTTGGCTTACAGCCGATAGAATATTCTGAAAGTTTATAGGTTGAATTGATAAATCTACAGAACAGCACGCCATTCAAATTCCATCGAAATCAGGAATCGAACCTTTCGTAATGCTGCCTAAGTCAGAATTTCCAAATATACTCTTTGCTTCCACATTATGTGCTTGAGTCAGAGTTTAATACAAGAAAGAAGTGTAAGAGCTCTCAATATACAGAAAGACCTTAGAAGTTTATTTCCTCTGCCATGACATGTACAAAATATTTCCTTGAATTTGTGATTATTTGCGAACACGGACTATTACCTTTCTGAGAAAAGAGGAATACTCTTTAATGTATGAAGACTTGTAAATCCTCGCGTTCTATGTTTCAAAAAAATAAGACATATAATAAGAAATATTAACAAATAGTGTAATAATAAATAAGTGTTGCAGCTATGTTTGTTGTATCCTGAAAATGTTGCATTCAGTTTGTGCCTCCAGTACTAAACTAATTTACAAAGATAGGAAATAATATAATTTTGTCATGTGTGCTTAGGTACAGTCTGTCTAAAATTACTATAATTGTTATATCATGCATCATTCTGAAATTCAAATCATGGAGTAGATATCACGGCCACCTGCATGAGCCGCCAGAGCGCACCGCGTCAGTGAACTGCTTTGCAGCGAAACTACGAACAACTTGTAACTGCTACGGATGGCTTCGTCTGTCTTTCTCCCTTCCAAGGTTTTTTTTAGCACTTCGTGAGCACGAGTTGCCCATCCCTGGGAAATGCAGTAAACAAAATAATAACAAGGTGTGCAGTTATTTGGTTTCTGTAGTATCAGTACACTCTATAAGAAACCATGAATGAAGGTTTCGATATTGTGTTGTGGTAGGTTCTTTCGTAAGTGAATCTCGGAAACGCCCTGGAAGCAATGAGGGGAAAAAATACAACTCACTCGTATATCCGAGATCGAAGTGGTTTCCTTCCAAATGAAAATATACTTGTCGCGTCCTTGACCGGTGTGTATCAGATTGGACACATTTATCGCATATAGGAGTTGGCACGGTAATTACAGTATGAGGAGGTTCGGGTTGCATTAGGTTCGTCCAGCTGGGACTCGCCCAACCCGCCACTCGGCATTCTCAGAGCAGAACCATACTATTACACTAACGGTTCCCCCATACCGCGGTCACTAATACTTCCTGACTTTTTTCCTTCATTCAAGTCGAAAATGCATCATGTTTAAAACACGCCAATGCGAAATTTGGCTCAATTTACTCTGCTGTAAAACGACGAAGCCGGAACAAGACAAGTCGAGCTTCGTTACCAATCAAATCCTGCGACATTCATAGTATACATTACTTACCTACAAATGGCTAAGGGTATATGTACGTGAACGACCAGAAATATTATCTGAAAATGCAGGCTCTAAATTTCTAAAATTTTATAAGAAAATGAACTCAAAATTGGACAAAAATTAGAAGGTACCACAACAAGACTTATCACAACTTAAATATCTGATAAAAGTATAAAAAAGGTTACTAATAATATTTTTCAAACCAGTTTTATCAGAGTATGGAAAAAAAACAAAGAATTCTGCAGTAACATCATTTGGTAACCATAACATTGTTATGGTCTCTCTGACATCCCCCTCTACTGCATAGTGTTGCCTCGAAGCAACACACTACTTTTTGTTTTTTCTGTGTGATGTTAATATGCATTCTGTTGCACTGAAGCAACGCTCTGAAGTTAGCAACGAAGACAGAATCGAAGAAAATTTAAGAAGTTGGCATCTCTGAGTCTATGGCGCCAATAAAACAGCTGAAAGTTATTTGAGAAAAAAATAAGTCATGCAGTAGAGGGTTTTCCTGCATGTAATAAACACTTATTTCTGAAAAGTAGATTACTCTCAGACATGTAGAGTTGTTTATTTTAATAAAATTAATTTTTTATTTGTCCTATATAACATATATATTAAAATTGACAATGTTTTGTGACCTAATTTTTCTATTTTCAAAGAAATGGGCATTATTGTAGTCTACCTTTTGTATAAATGCATGTTAAATCAGTGTATAACATTTCAGAATTCTATCTCTAATGGTTGTGGAGTTGTGAAATCTGCAATGCTCGGGAAAAGCGACACAAGACAGTTTCCACAATCCTTTTTTGATAATTTATTGACAACTTACGGAACATCTGCTCGCTTGGAAAAAAATACATAAGTATTTCTCCCATTAAAATAATTCTTACTTACTTACTTACAAATGGCTTTTAAGGAAACCGAAGGTTCATTGCCGCCCTCACATAAGCCCGCCATCGGTCCCTCTCCTGTGCAAGATTAATCCAGTCTCTATCATCACACCCCACTTCCCTCAAATCCATTTTAATATTATCCTCTCATCTAGTCTCGGCCTCCCCAAAGGTATTTTTCCCTCAGGTACTCCAGCTAACACTCTATATGCATTTCTGAATTCGCTCATACATGCTATATGCCCTGCTTATCTCAAACGTTTGGATTTAGTGTTCCTAATTATGTTAGGTGAAAAATACAAAGCATGCAGTTCTACGTTGTGTAACTTTCTCCATTCTCCTGTAACTTCATCCCTTTTAGCCCCAAATACTTTCCTAAGCACCTTATTCTCAAACAACCTTAACCTCTGTTCTTCTCTCAAAGTGAGAGTTCAAGTTTCACAACCATACAGAACAACAGGCAATATAACGTTACCTCAAAACAACAGTGGGATATCTTGCAAAAATCGTATTTTAAATAATAGGATAAAAATTGCTATTGAACATCGAGTACAATATGTAAGCAAACTTTTGATTTAATATGAAGCTAAAACAACAAGAAACTGACAAGCACCACTGATGTACAAAATGAAGCTAAATTAAAACTTAATTTATCTCGAAACCACAGTTTGTCAAGATAACCCACTGTAGTTCTGATGTAACGATAAGTGTTTTTATAATTGATATCTAGGGCCGTGACATCGGTATATCTGTATTAATCTGAGGTGAACATACGACGCCGGACAGAATGTAGTCGGCGTTTCAAGTACAGGCAGCGGAAGCGAATTTGACACATGCCTACGTAAGCACGTTCCGTGTTTTGTATACGATTATTGCGTATTATAAAATCAAGACAATACAATCATTGTATATAAAGGTTAATATCGGAAAGGTCTAAAATGCTGGTGAGGTTGAGAAATCATACTTAAATTGTCACAAATGTGGCAAAACATAAATCTGAAAAGTTTTTTTTTTTAATATCTAGAGTTTTGCATTGTATTGTATTGATTTTATAATACGCAATAATCGTATACAAAATACGGAACGTGCTTGCTTAGGCGTGTGTCAAATTCGCTTCCGTTACCAGAACTTGAAACATGTCGACTACATTCTGTCCGGCGTCGTATGTTCACCTTCAAACTAATATAAATATACCGATGTCAAGGCCCTATTGATATCTTACTAGTCTTACGCCTCAATACCCAATAGTTTTACCATAAATGGGAGTCAAACTTCTGATACATATTATTCTTTTTCGACTAAACAGTTATTCAAATACCAAAATGACATTTGACTGTTTGGTTACTTACAACCTAAAGATTCTGTTCTTAAAATTAACGCAGTTACACCCATTTCACCTTGTATAACAGAACAATACGCCAAAACACACAATAGCATCTATGTCTCATTCTCGGATTAAAACAATCTTCGGTTTGACAAATGCGTGAATGGAACATTCGAAAGGAAGACGTCATCTCGTTGTCAAGGCTACCATTATAATTTTCCAATAATAATGATGTAGTTGTCATGACGACCTTCCAGTGTTGCCTCTCATATGATGTAAACAACTGTTGTCTCCCTTCTCACTTCATGACGGAATCTACTCCCACTGACACTCGTGACTTCCCAAAGAGGCCCAACCGTACCTTCCATCTGCAAAAGCGATCATTATATCCGTATGCCAGAAAACGCTGATGTTAACTGAACTGTACTTCCAACAGACATCGATCCTGAAGTAGTTTTGATTTCAAAACAAGTTAGATTCGATACCATCCTATCTGGGTTCGATGATAGTTCACACAAAGAATATTCACTCAAATAAAATTTGACCCAGGATGATTGATGCACCGGAGAATGAACCCAAATAAATTGACCCAAGAGAAAATTAGGATAAAAAAATTCGTATATATATATATATACATTTTTTAGTTGATAATGCAATAATTTAGGTGGATCGAAGTTTTGAATGGTTTACATACAGTATCTCCTGAAAAACTTTAGGTCTATTCTATTGGAAACCGAGTCTTGGATGGATTTCTTCAGATTCAACGACACGTCCTTCGTCTTTGAATTCCTCATACCTTTGTGAAATAGTTTACAGTCTTATATTTGAGGGGTTCACAACCAGAGTGGACCAAGTCCATCTGGAATAGTTCTGAGATATTGAGTCTTAAAGTTCCTGGCTCATGCTCAGCAACCTTCACCTTCCATAGGAAATGTTGCCCTGTGTGGAGTAACAAATGAGTTATGGACTTTGTTTGTTATGGCAATGAATAAATCTAAGTTTTCTTCATCCGAAATTGTATTAATCCACAAACTGATCACTGGTGGACTTGGTCCACCCTGGTTGTGAGCCCCTCATTTAAGCTTTTATATTTTCGTTTTTGTGGTTATTTTGCTCTTCGTCCTAGATCAACTCCTGGATCATTGTGTCAACATCGGATTGTTCTTTGTTTAAATAATATATGAGTTTGTATATCCGTTTTGTGCAATCAGATTTTCTTCTAGAAACCCAATATCCCTTGGTTCGATTGGCATTTCTGGAGCGAAGGTTGTACATACTGTATAACCTTTATGAGTCAGTATATACCCATTCCTTTCACTTGGAATAATTTCTCCACGGTTATGGATTGAAAATTTATAGCTTCAAAATATTCGTCTAAACTTAAGAATTTTATAATAAAAGCACAGTCTAGTATATACAGTCACGAAGCTCAATACGTAGTAAATATGCATCCATAGATAGTTGCTAACCATTAGGATCGCTAATATCGCCTCATTTCAGACAATGCGAAATAGTACCTGCACAGTCTATTGTTCTTAGCACCCTCGTGACTGTATATACTAGACTGTGATAAAAGTATCACTACGGAAGCGAATTTTGAATTATTAAGAAAGAATGAATAAAAGTATGAAAATAGAATTTTCAATTTTATTATACATTATTATAGTTTCTCATATTATTTTTAGTTATCATATGCATATACAGAATATATAACACTATTGCTTATTTAGAAATCAATTATATTTTATATTTTTAACTTTTCTAGTCAATGAAAGACGTTTACATAATATCACAATTTAAGATAATCTTCTATTTTTCCATTTGTCACTTTTTAATTTTTTAAATATAACTAAACAAATTATTAATTATAATTGTTTTCGTTTTGCAGTCGTTGTAATTAGTCACTGAAGATGGAGAAGCATCTCCGAAACATGTCTGACTAACATCTTCAATAACTTTAATGTAGGCCTACTTAGGTGTTCATACAACTGAAACATATCACCTTTAATGTATCTTATCAAATCAATGAACACTGTATTATTGAGCTAACATGTGTTTTTATCTTTAAATATTACAACATGTGCTTGGGAGTTGCCCACAGGGAGAAATACTCAGAATGAAACGTCACAACACTTCATGTTCTATGACCACAGATGTACTTCGAGCCAAAAATTTACAAGTCCACGATGAAGTTCATTGTATTGCTGAAGATAGGAGCAATCGTAGGATAAATAGAAATAAACAAACAGCCGAAATGATTGATCCTACGATCAGATTTGAAAACTCTACAGCTCAACCATCTGAAGTGAACGAAGAGAAAAAGAAAAGCTACGAGCCCACGATTCAATTCCTATCAGTCAAATATAACATTAAAAAAATCACAGTTACCGGTGTCTTCTTCGGACCGAAAGGCACATTCCAGAAATCTTTGTAAAGTGAAGGGAAAAACACAAGTTGAAGGAGAACTCCAAGATACGATCGACACCACCATAATAAAATTTTCCGTATCGATATTTCGCCAGCATCTTTATGGTGTACACTCAGTTTTAAATTGTATTAGGTCTCTTTATTTTACTTATAAGTCTTAATTTCTTTTGTTTGAGACCTGTTTATATAATTTTTCATTTTAAATTTTACTCTGAGCTACTCCGTGTCGCAAAGCAAACCCAAAACACTGGGTCAGACTAACCAGTGAATAATAAAATTAAATAAAAATAAACATAATAGAAAATAACGTAACTTAAAAAAATGTTTGCAGCTTCTATAAACAAAGTAAAATAAATAAACTTCAGTTTATTTGTTTCTTTATTTATTTACGAGGGAGAATTATTTTATTAATTGAATATATACAATAAGACTACAAACACTTCATCACTTTTCAACATAGTCCCAACTACGTTCAATGCAAGTGTCCCTGTTATACTATGTTAAAAGTGATGAAGTGTTTGTAGTCTTATTGTACATATTCAATTAATAAAACAATATTATTAAGGTTACTTTTTGACTAAGGCCATTAGGCCTTCTCTTCCACTCAGCCAGAAACAAAGAAAACTTACACAATATTGAAAGTTAACAATAAAAGTTAATACCTATATATGGACACACATTCAAACCAACCAAAAATCTGACAACTTGAGATGCTATGGCACAGGAAGTTGTTTTCCGCTGTCAAGTCAAACAACAGGAAACGTGTCATATGGCACTGTTTTCGTATAGCGTAAACGTTTTAAAAGCGTCTTACAATAACAAATTATACTGGCAAAGAAACGAAAAACATTAATCACACTAAAGCAGATTCTGTAGCATCTTGTTCCTAGTAAAGTTATTATGATTTATTGCGTTATTGTAATTTTAAAGAAAAGATATAAGTTTTTAATATAAAATTCTTTTTTGCACGACCGTATTTCTTGTTGTATTTACAGCTATTGTTGTTAGGCCTTGAAAGTTAGAGAATTCTAACACAGAAACTTGTTGCTAGGGAAACCATTCTTCGTAACACAAAACTATACTGAAATAGACCCATTACAGTGCATGTATTGTTACTTAGTTACCATTACAGTGCAGTTTTGCGAAAGTTTTGGAATAATATTGCTTTAAATTTTCAATGAAAACTACATTGTAGCTGCTATTTTAAAAATATGACAGTGCAAACAATTTTGTACAATACACATTTTTGAAGTGCATTACAAAATCTCATTTTTCAAACTTTTTCTCGATTTTATAAAAGCACTTGCCAACCTTGTATCGTAATACACTATTGTGGAACGAAAAGCTACATTTGTTCGGATCAAATTTCTGCACATTTAAAGAATAAAATTAAAATTATTTCAATCATTTATTACCTTAATACAATGCTCTCTTAAATTGACTGAGGATGATGAGAAATCTAAAAAAAATGAAGCAAACACGAACAAAATTGTACTGAACTTGTTTTATTTGAAATATCTTAAAGAATAACCCCCTGAAACTAATATAACCTGAGTCCACACCTGTGGAGTAACGGTCAGCGCGTCTGGCTGCGAAACCAGGTGGCCCGGGTTCAAGTCCCGGTCGGGGCAAGTTACCTGGTTGAGGTTTTTTCCGGGGTTTTCCCTCAACCCAATACGAGCAAATGCTGGGTAACTTTCGGTGTTGGACCCCGGACTCATTTCACCGGCATTCATATCATTCAGACGCTAAATAACCTAGATGTTGATACAGCGTCGTAAAATAACCCAATAAAAAATATATAATCTGTATACTGTGGTTAACGAAACACAGTACCATTTTTGGGTAAAGTAAATAGTTTCAAAATTAGAAAATAAAGCATAGGCCTATATTTAGTGGACACTAAAATTTTAAATTTTGAAGTTTCATATTTAAAAAGAAGCTCTTCATTTATAAATGTAAATATAAAATTCTGATACTTAGTTCTTATCTAACAATATCAAAGATGTTTTAAAAAGTCATGGATAGAACTTAAATTTTGTAAGAAGAGATAGATTTTGAAAATATGCTATTTTTTATAACTCAGAACCCATTCATCTGAACATAACTAAATTTATATACAAAGCTACTTTATCACGGGGATTAAGTATACAAAATATGAAGCCTTATAACTTAAAAATTTTATAAAACAGAAATTTCATACATTATCGCGCCCCTTACCATTAATAATTCTATAGGCCTAAAGATAATTTCTAACTTGCAATAAAGCATCCACAACAGAAATGAAGCGACTTCAAAGCGGTTTCTGTTACTGATAGGAAATGAAATGTATGAATCCAGTCAAAATATCTTTCTCGTCTTCTTTGTCGGTCGAATTTGATTTAGGTCTACAGTAACAAAATTTTATGTATGCACATAATTTCAAATTGTCTTATTTTCTTTCTGCTAATTTGTAAACTACCTTTCGGCCTCACAATACTCTGGGTAGGAAAGGAAATACTCCTTAAATACTACTACAGGATAGCGTATCTGAATTTATCCTTAGTATGGCTTCAGGAGGAAGGGTAATAAAGACGACCCCGTGACGTAAAATAATCCTGTTCCTGATAGAGGACTCCTGCAAAATTTATTTGTCGGTCATTTCTCTCCCACGAATTTCGACACTGAATAACATGTAAAAATTAAAAATGTTAATTAAAATGCAATTCGGATTCATGCTGTTGGTGCTACGCAAATATACATCTCACATTTAAATATTTTCGTCTCAGTAGGTCGGCAATGCCAGTAAGCCCTCCTACTAACGAATGAGGAAAGTAAGATTTCAGATAAAGCTATACAAACTATATTTCTGTCACGTTCAGAGAGTGACGCTATTATTCGTGGTTGGGTAGCGGTATTGCGGGCCATAGATTGCCACCCACACGTAAGTCCCAGAGAAAGAAGTTCCGTGGGTGCAACGGTAGACATGGGTAGCTGGTTTCGTTACGTGAGTCTATTTTCGCCATGCTTGCAAATTTCCGGCGACGTTTCCTTTATCACGCTTTCTTCGTCTTGACCCTCTAATTACGTTTCCATAAGGTACCTTTACGAATAATAATACACAACGAAATTAATACGTATTACTAATGATACTAAATTACTAACACTTGAGAAATTTTGGTACATTGTATAACATTAAAGGTGAAATCAGAATTGGCCCAGTAACACAACATTGGAACTATCGTACAGAACGAATTGGGTTCACCTCAATAACTAAGAGAGATTTCAAATCCGATATAATATTGTTACCTCTTCCTCTTTCCTTCGTCATACAAGCATTAAATTTTAAGAGCTCGTTTCGAAACTTTGTATTGTAAAGGAACCATCCCATATAAATAATAATCAGCTAGAAATTCGTAAACGGATATGTAGTGTAAGAGATTGCCTAAATAGAGAATAATCATTTAATATGCACCAAAATAAAAATACCGATATTCCTTTCCTGGATTACGCGCGGAAAACATTCTCTAATAACCAAAAAGAGAGAAAATTGACTTTAAAAACTTGGTAAGTCACATTTTACTGTTTTTATGTTCGACCATGCCGAAATGTAGTAATTACACACCTGGTAGCAGTCCTTTAATGCATGTCATTAAAGTACACCTATTCATTAAAGTTCAGGTGTTCAGCCAATACAAGTCAGCTTTGTACCGTTATAAAACCGCAAGTATCGATTATTCTCGGATATGCAATCGAAAGACAAATAGCGAAAAGTTACGGAGGCTGGAAATCCAATACTGTCGCAGAAGGTTATGTTCTGTTACTATAATAATTATCGTTAATTGTAAATAATATTCAAATAAATTCAATTTGTCATTTCGCTTTTCAATTCTAAATCAATTTCTCTGTCAAGGTCAATGACATTCGGCCTCGGAAAAAATCAATACTTTCGCGTCTGCACACATCTCACAATTCAGGTCAGTTCGCACATAACCATAAGAAGACCTAATTTTGAATAATTTCAAGTTAGAAATATGGTCGAGCATAAAAAGTCGTATGAAACTTGCCTATAATGGTAATTAAGACGCTCGTATGAAAATTATGAAACTCGCTTGCGCTCGTTTAATAAACAAACATACTTACGTCTTAATTACTACCATTATAGGCTCGTTGCATAATATACTATTACAGAAGATCGAGTTAAAAATGTCTACTGTCTCTGGGCTATCATTCTTCAAATTTCTTTGGACTATTGAGGTTATTCTGTACAGTTAAACTACACAAATCTACACTACCTGAGCTATTACACGACATCTGAAAATGAAAATTAATAATTTTGGGCTTATCAAGTTTTTTCCCTGTATTCTTCATATGTAATTATCGCATGTTTATATAAAGTCCTTAAACTTCATTAAGAAATGCTTCTAGAAAATAATAATAATAATAATAATAATAATAACAATAGATACGCAATTTACTTGCAAATGACTTTTAGAAAACCCGGAGGTTCATTGCCGTCCACACGTAAGTCCGCCATCGGTACCTCTCCTCAGCTAGATTAATACAGTCCTATATAATAAAAATTGAAAATAACAGTACTGGTATATAACTTTTAACAAACCGTTTAAAAATAATACACTGCATTATAAATGATAAGGTAAGACTGTTAACAGAATATTACTTTTATTTATTCTAACATCTATGATTCTTAATTATAGACGCATAATTATATCATTATTTTTAATGAATTTTAAGAATAATTATTACTACTAAATGAATCTTGATTGCTTCCCCTGTTTCGGAAGCCATGCTACGCCACTGCTGTAAAATGTTGGCTAATAATTCTCACTGGATAAGGCAGGATGGAACGAAGAACCTAATCCTTTAAAGTAAACGAACTACTAAAAACTTCGCCGGTTAATGGACGTGAAATTATATGATCAAATAACATGAAAGAGTGAAGTGAGTGCAGAAAAACAAATTTAGAAACTCACTGTGGCGTGGAGAGTTGAACGAACCTGTTATGATAATATCAGAGTATTTGAACAAACATGTTTGAGAAGTGCTATCGATAGTATTAGCAATGATAATATTATCTTTACAGGAAAACTGCATTTAGTGCTTGTGCAACCTTAGAATTATCATTCATTGTATAGAATTTCAAGGGCATTGGTATTTCAAGAAGTCGTTGATTAGTGATCGTAATAATAATAATAATAATAATAATAATAATAATAATAATAATAATCTGTACTGTTTTGCTGCTGACGCCAGAATTTGAAAGTAGTAGTATTTAATTTAACGACGCTTTTACTGAAGTAGTTCTTTGGCTTCGAAATTGAAAGTGGGTAAGGAACACCGAAAAATTTTTCCCGAGGCCCTTGCAGGAACAGAGTGGCGTAAATCTAATCTAAACCATGGGCCTCCTAGTTTTACTTTCGTACCGAAGTTGATGTTGGGGCTAAACATGGACATTACGACGAAGTGAAAAGAAGCGATTAGAAGCATTTGAAATGTGAATATGGAAAAGAATGGAATTTGTGAGTGAACAGACGGAATACGAAATGAAGCTGTGTTACAAAGTGTGGGTGAAGAAAAAATGATGTTGAAACTGATCAAGAAGAGAAAAAGGATTTGGTTGGGTCACTGGCTGAAAAGAAACTGCCTACTGAAGAATACTTTGGAAGGAATGGTGAACGGGAGAAGAGTTCGGAGCAGAAGAATATATGAGATGATAGAAGACATTAAGATATATGGATCATATGCAGAGACCAAGAGAACGACAGAAAATAGGAAAGATTGGAGAATCCTAGGTTTGTAGTGAAAGACCTGTCATTTGGCAGAACACTATGTATCATGCTTTGGATATGATACAGTAGAGCGTCTCGTTTAGGCACAGTGGAAACGTAAACAAAGTGCAGGTAATGTGTGGAGGGAGGACGAGCCGTACGATAAACACGAGGGATGCACAAGGTTTTAGTTACAACATTTATGGCGGAGCATTAAGTGAAATTATATTTTCCAAAAACACACAAAACAAAAGAACACAAATTGCATAACGTTATCATATACACATTTTAACAAACAAGCAATTGTAACGTTGAAATAATACAATATAACAAATCCAATTTTGCTACTTATATGATGTTGCTTTCAAGCAGCATTTTTTACGGTCATGAATTTCATTCTCTGGATGACTAACATAATATCACCGTCTTCTGTGGCCGAATTAACAAAACTACAGTATATTGGTCTGAAGTGACAACACTATTTCCTAAACATAATTATCTCTTCTCAAAGTTCAATTTATACAGGTACAGTAGCAAATTTGATTTGTTACATTGAATTATTTCAACGTTACAATTGCTTGTAATATATTCAAATATGAGGCCTCGCCATCTTCATTGAATAATCAAGACTATTGGTAGTCAACTTGTAGATACCTATTATTTCAACGTTACAATTGCTTGTTTGTTAAGATGTGTATATGATAACGTTATTGAAAGTTAGAATTTATAAAACAGTTATATTACCGGTTGTTCTTTATGGTTGTGAAACTTGGACTCCCACTTTGAGAGAGGAACATAGGTTAAGGGTGTTTGAGAATAAGGTGCTTAGAAAAATATTTGGGGCTAAGGGGGATGAAGTTACAGAAGAATGGAGAAAGTTACACAGCACAGAACTGCACGCATTGTATTCTTCACCTGACATAATTAGGAACATTAAATCCAGACGTTTGAGATGGGCAGGGCATGTAGCACGTATGGGCGAATCCAGAAATGCATATAGAGTGTTAGTTGGGAGGCCGGAGGGAAAAAGACCTTTGGGGAGACCGAGACGTAGATGGGAAGATAATATTAAAATGGATTTGAGGGAGGTGGGATATGATGATAGAGACTGGATTGATCTTGCTCAGGATAGGGACCAATGGCGGGCTTATGTGAGGGCGGCAATGAACCTCCGGGTTTCTTAAAAGCCAGTAAGTAAGTAAGTAAGTAAGTAAGTATATGATAACGTTATGCAATTTGTGTTCTCTTGTTTTGTGTGTTTTTGGAAAATATAATTTCAATTAATGCTCCGCCATAAATATTGTAACTAAAACCTTGTGCATCCCTCGTGTTTATCGTACGGCTCGTCCTTCCCCACACGTTACCTGCACTTTGTTTACGTCTTCACTGTGCCTAAACGAGACGCTCTATTGTAAAATTATCGCTAAATGGATCTCTGAATGCGCGAACACTGATCAGAAATTACTCAAAAGTGAGAATGATAATTTCCAAGTCACTTTGCCACCGTTTTGAAGAGGGCTCTATTAATTTGTGTTAACGAATTCGCATAGATATCTATCGATGCATTTGGTGGAAAATCAACGATTGCGCGATACTTGAATAGCCTACAGATTCAGGAGATAGAGAAACTTTGCTGAAATGCGTGTTAGTTGGTAGATACGTAATTTATGACTCGACCAGTGTTCCCCTACACCCGATAGTCAATACTTCCGCTATACTCGGGTAGCAGACGGCGCGGCGTGACGAGTGCTACGCGTGGACAGCACTGGGCCGTTACTTTTTTGACGCGAGGGCTGCTTCCGCCCATAGTAATTATAACGCTACCGTCGTCAGTCACTAATGACGGCAGCATGTGATGTTTATGAGGAATTGGTCAAGTCACAGTACTAACATTCGGCAGGTGTAGCTTTCAATAGTATACTGCGTACAGTGCTTGTCATTGGACCCAAATACAGCGACTTGAAACTCGACAGGAAACGATGAACTTTTAGATGGAAAATCCAGTGCGGCTTCTATCTAATTAGGAAGTAAAGCCATTAGTACCCTATAGTAGATTTACTTACTTACAAACGACTTTTAAAGAACCCGGAGGTTCATTGCCGCCCTCACATAGGCTAAGCCCGCCATCGGTCCCTATCCTGAGCAAGATTAATCCGGTCCCTGCCATCATATCCCACCTCCCTGAAAAATCAATTTTAATACTGTATTATCCTCCCATCTACGTCTCGGCCTCCCTAAAAGGGCTTTTTCCCTCCGCCTCCCAACTAACACTCTATATGCAGTTCTGGGTTCACCCATACGTGCTACATGCCCTGCCCATTTCAAACGTCTGGATTTAATGTTCCTAATTATGTCAGGTGAAGAATACAATGCGTGCAGTTTTGCATTGTGTAACTTTTCCTATTCTCCTATAACTTCATCTCTCTTAGTCCCAAATGTTTTCCTAAGCACCTTATTCTCGAACACCCTTAGCTTCTGTTCCTGTCTCAAACTGGAGACCAAGTTTCACAACCATACAGAACAACCGGTAATGTAATATAATACATTAAATCTACTGAACGTAGAACATTTCTTTGTTCATGAATAAAAATAGATAAGGCAAATAGGCCTAAGTCCTGGCCGCCTTTACTCCCTTCTCAATTTCTGGCAATTCATGCCGCACACAGTGCTGGTAAGTAGGATGAAATTTCTCTTCCTTGGAGAAATTTTACCATCTCTTCCACAACGAATTTGGGGGGGGGGGGAATTGGACATGTTATCTAAAAATCATCGAAATATCATGATTTACGAATATGTAATAAAATGTGTAACAATAGCAAGACACCTTTCAGAAACACAATATGTCTTAAAGTTATATTATACATATTTAGCCTGCAACAGAAAACGAAAAAAGGAACATTTTAACCAATAATCTGAAAATTTCATTATTTGGGAACATCTAACAGAACTTTATTATGAAATTATCTTCCACAAAACTTCTTTTTGTTAAATTGTACTCTAAATATTTCATCTTCGACAGAAAACATATAAATGTTTAATAATTTGCCTAAAATCTCTTAAATTTTATAGTCTGCGATTCTGCAACAAAATTATCTTTCACTAAATTTTTTTTAATTTTCTTCTTTTCTTTGTGTTACCCCTTTTATATCAACTTGCAAGGGAATCACGATACTTAAAGGATTGCGATCCTACGGACTTCAACAATCATTCCTACAATAAGAGTGCTGTTGTTCAGTCAACTGTCCGAAGACAGGTCTAAACCTCACAACTGAAACGAACAAGGCACTACTGGAGGCAACTAAGCCAGGAGATAATGGGGTAGTGTGTGGTAAATACAATAAACCTCAGGTTGCGGTATAACTCTTTGGGCTTCTTCTTAAAAAAATACCATATTGGTGAACTATCAATAAAATAATAACCTACTTTGATTTCTTAATGCATCTCTGCAAATAATCAAAATACTTCCAGATACAAAAATTATATTAGTAAAGAATCATTCATGTTTATTGTCGGCCTGTGTAGCGTATTCGGTATAGCGCTGGCTTTCTGTGCTCGAGGTTCCGGGTTCGATCCCGGTCCAGATCGATGGCATTTAAGTGTGCTTAAATGCGACATGTTCATTTCAGTATATTTACTGGCATGTACAAGAACTCCTGCGGGACAAAATTCCGGCACACCGGCGACGCTGATATAACCTCGCAGCTGCGAGCGCCGTTAAATAAATGTCATGTTTATTTCAATGTAACTTAGGTACTAAATAATCACACAGTATTTAACGAGTAGGTATGCCTACATGTCGACTCAAAATGGACATGAAGGCCTCCTCAATTTACTTCTACTTGTGATGTAAAACACACTACTATTCAAAGCTTCTAGCTATAAATTACAGTTGAAGGAACGATATTTATCATTCGTATTATCCGATAAAATCAGATTTTCTCGGGGGGAAACATTTATTCCACTTTCACGTCGTCATGTAAATACGAAGTATAAACTTAACCTCATGGTGGCCTAGAGCGTTATTATAAATGTGATTATGAAACGAGCATTTCTCTTTTATTTGCAACGCATCAAAAACTTTAAAATTCTACTTTTAAAAGAGCTGTATAACAATGAATCCAAACAACTTCTGCTCTTCTCGTCATTGCTACATCACGTCTCTGCCGTTGCAGAAAGAAAAGGAAATCAATGCATGGACTCGTATTCACAAGACCACATTTATTACGGATTGATGTCAATCAGTCATTTATTGTGTCGTCGAATCATTTGTTTAGTTGGCAATTCATCCAATCAGTCAGCTATTCATTCATACGGTTGGTCATTCATCTAGTCGACAGTTCAACCATTCAATCATTCGTTCAATTATTCAATCACTTATTCAACCATTTATTCATTCAACCATTAATCATCCATCCATTCAATCAGTTAACAATCCAACGATTTAGTCGCTCTCACAGCAGAATTCAGTTACACTCACAACAAAAATAATTCAAATTAATGGGCAAAATTCAGTCACTCTCACAGCAAAATTGAGCCACACTCACAGCAAAATTGAGCCACATTCAGGGCAAAGTTCAGCGACACTAAGAAAAATTAATTTACTCTCACAGAAAAGTGCACTTACTCTCATAAAATATGCAATTAATAGGGCTAGGAATTTGATGAAATTGCATTTTTTTTCTAGTAAGCCAGAAACATAGCTGCTTTAGTATTTATATGTTATGTGATAAACTGAGTGTTTTAAAACATATTTGTTAGGTTTTTTTTGCATTTTTTTACCTCTTACAACTCATAAGTGCATTTTTTGTTCTATTAGGTCAGTTTTGGGGTATTTTCATTTAATTTTGACCATAAATCCCCATTATTAATGTAAAATATTATTTATTTCCTTTGATATTTTCCCTACATATTTTTTTTCAATTAATACCCATTATTTTGTATATTATTTTAATCGTTTTTCTACACAAATATTGTCATTTTAATGTAGTGCACCCCCATGTAATGGATCAGTCCAACCACATCTTCAATATAGACTCCTCTATACCTGCTAGTTCCGGATAAGAGTGGCCTTGTGGTAGACTACATGGAAACTACATCAGGTAAAATAATTAATTGAAGTGTACTACTTAGAAAAAATTATGTAAAATTAAATAAAATTGAATGTTGGTACTAGAATTTAATTGAATTACTAGTCTAAATATTAATATTCCTTCTAAGCCAATTATGTAAGATCAATTTTTAGGGCATTTTAAGGGTAATTTTAAAAGATTTTTTAGTTCATAAATGCATTGTTTTAGGACATTTTTTCATGATTTATAGGTCATCAAAATCCTAGCCCTAGCAATGAATCTCACAGCAAAATGTAATCACTCTGAAAGCAATACAAGTGACTCACAACAAGTCGAGTGATTTTCACAATTCAGTCACTTCAAATCGTTCATTCTTTCAACCACTCACTCACCTACCCAACTACTCATTCTTCTGGCCACTCAGTCGCTCATCCATGCATCCAGTCGCTCATACAATCATCTGTCGCTCATCCATCCATCCAGTCGTTCATACAATCATCCA
Organism: Periplaneta americana; assembly: GCF_040183065.1. NCBI lineage: Eukaryota > Metazoa > Arthropoda > Insecta > Blattodea > Blattidae > Periplaneta > Periplaneta americana. The sequence continues at coordinate 165,153,471 of NC_091119.1, forward strand.
GTCGCACATACAAGCATCCGTCGCTCATTCATTCATCTATCCTTTCATTCATACAACCATCCAGTCGCTCATACAACATCCAGTCGCTCATACAGCATCCAGTGGCACATACAACCATCCAATCGCTCATAGAAGTATCTAGTCGCATAATATACAACCATCCAATCGCTCATACAAGCATCCATTCGCTCATAAAACCATCCAGCCACTCATACAAGCATCAAGTCATTCACCAACCATCGATTCAGCCTTAGAACCAACCTGTCAGTCATTCGTGTCATCAGTCAGTCTGTTTCTCAAAGTTTTCTGACGTTCGAGAAAGAATATTAACACATAGGCATAACCTTTGTTTGTCGCAGGACTATTTGTCAGACTAGTGCGTTCCAAGCCTTTAATGGTTTAGCTACACAGCTATGACGAAACAGCAAGGAGAAGTGCAGGTGTAATTGTACATTCCTCATTACTATTGCCATAAAATAGACATTGTGTAATATGCTCAGTTATTTTTCCAAGAGTTATCGAACACCTGCGAATAGTTCAGCGGAACTTGGCTTAAGAAACAATGTCCTTCATTACAATCAGGCATAAAAAGCGGTGCGCAAGTACAATGGCCAGTCTATTGCCAACATTGCTATGTGCAGCATTAGATTGATCACCTGATCATAATAATAGATTATAATTCACATTCAAGAATTAGACCTAAATTCTATAAGAATAGTAAAATTAACATGAAAATCTGAACATCAAGAATGAGAAACATATACGTAAATAATAACCTATTTTAGGGTTCGCGCGGTAGCCGAGTAGTCGGAAGCATCATTCTTTGGACTAGCGATTCTTCATATGTGAAGAAATGTGCACATAATTTCGGTTAATGTATAGGATCTGTATTCACCCAGTATTACGATCGGAAAATTGGGAGCTACAGTAAGTACCGTAATTAGGTCCAGAAAACCAGCTTCAATGGATAGGGCAACAGCATGACCACACTTTATGTCCGTAATGTTCGGATGATCGTCTACCTCTGCTGCGGATAAGTGAATGTGAGGCTAACCGTCAGCTGGGATGGCTTGGCTGTTTTACAACTGTTGCGCAGCGGATTGTTTTCATTATTATCATTATCATTATTAACTTACAAATGGCTTTTAAGGAACCTGAGGTTCATTGCCGCCCTCACATAAGCCCGCCATCGGTCCCTATGCTGAGCAAAATTAATTCAGTCCCTACCATCTTATCCCATCTCTCTCGAATCCATTTCGATATTATCCTCCCATCTACGTCTCGTCTTCCCCAAAGATCATTTCCCCTCAGGTCTTCCAACTAATAGGCTACTCTACATGAATTTCTGGATTCGCCCATACGTGCTACATGCCCTGCCCATCTCAAACGTCTGGATTTAATGTTTCTAATTATGTCAGCTGAAGAATACAATGCGTGCAGTTCTGCGTTATGTTACTATCTTCATTCTCCTGTAACTTCATCCCTCTCAGCCCCAAATATTTTCCTAGGTACATTATTCTCGAACACCCTTGTGCAAGTCCAAGTTTCACAACCATACTGAACAACCGGTAATATAGGCCTAACTGTTTTATAAATTCTAACTTTCAGATTTTTCGGGAGCAGAGTGGATAATAAAAGCTACTCAACCGAATAATAACAGGCATTTCCCATATTTATTCTGTGTTTAATTTCCTCTCGAGTGTCATTTATATTTGTTTCTGTTGTTTCAAGGTTCTTGAATTTTTCCACATTTTCAAAAAAGATTAATTTCTAATTTTGTATTATTTCCATTTCATACTACAGTCTGGTCACGGGACGTAATCATATACTTTATTTTTTCGGGGTTTACTTTAACATTATTATTATCAACAGTAATGTTAGTATTATCATGATCATTAAATTATTATTATCACTATTACTATTATCATTATCATCAAGATTATTATCTTCAATATTATTATTATCATCAATATCATTATCATTATCATTATTATTATTATTATTATTATTATTATTATTATTATTATTATTATTATTAAGGATGTACTTCGGTACATCACAATAAATATTATTATTATTATCATTATCATTATTATTAGCCTATTTTATTCATTCTCGTCCATCCTCCAAGCTCATGTCATGCATGGCATCGATATTTTCTAGAATGATCAGAGAAACGGGTCTTCAACACTGTGTTCGTCTTTGATTCTGTTTTCCTAAAATTCTGCAACCCAATTTTTATGGTTGCGTACGAAGTACAATAATCCCTCAATGTATCCACCATGTTCATATAAATTTCCTTTCCGGACAACACTTCCAAAAATGGTTATTCTTATCACCAACTATATTTAATTTTAAGAAAACTGATTTCTGACGTGAATACATCTATAATTTCGGTCCAGTACTAGGGTGCCATCCAGAAGTCGACCGACACATTTTGAGGCCAGTTTTGTGGTGCCTATAATTTATAAACTACACGACATATTATTGTATTGAAGTAAACGGGGATCGACAGACGACGGATCAATGTATCCAACGTGACCTTAAGTTTGAAAGGGTGGCGTCATCTAGCGATAGGCATAAGGGAGGAAGTTTGTGGCACGAATAAGCGGGTCGCGCGGCAGCCGAGGCAATGTATAGCTCGAGAATGAGAAGCGATAGAACATTCGCAGTGATGTCAAACCGTCCGTAACGAACCAGGCTACAATCTCAATAAATGAGCAACGATCAGCATTCAACAAGTTAAATTGGAAAAATTCGCGAGTGAAGTTGAATGAAAAAATTCACAATGCAGAGGCATATGCAGCGCAAATGGGAGCTGGCGTATAGCCTAAGCAAGAAGCAGCAAACGATAGAGCACGATGGTTACTACGGCAACCGACATGTTTACTCTCAATGCACACAAGATGGCTATTCCCGAAAGTCCCAGCACACCGAACATATACCGGGTTTTCAGGATATCAGGAAAGAAGAGGAGATTGTCACTGCTGACGTTTGCCTTAACAGCAATATATTCTGTGCTTTAACAGCAATATATTCTATCAGCGACGTATTCACGCATAAAACTTGCCTGCAACGTATCGGATTTTTATGACATAACCTAATTTATTTCAAAATTCGAAATACAGAATCGGCTACACTCTTTATAACCAAACACGGAGTAACTTTTTAACAAGCAACATACTTTTTTCCATGGTAACCGCTTTCGCTTTTGTTTATAACTAAGGTTCCATACTAAATATAACAATACATTTTGGTAGGAGCTATTAACTTTATTTCTACAACAATTAGGCCTAATATAAAACCAATTAATATAAAACCGGAACGAATTCCCTTATTCGTATGATCAATAGCCATTACAACACTATTATTAATATTATTATTATTATTATTATTATTATCATCATCATCATTACTAGTACTTGCCGGAGCAATCACTATATTACTAATATTTTTTGCTTCTACGTACAAAATAAAATATTTTTACGGTTCTTAATGAAACAGGAAATTGGCGGTTGATAAGACGACATTCGTCAAGCAAATCTGACGAAAATTAGTGAAACCCGCCGAAAATCCAATAGTCTCTCTCCTTCTCTCACTCTGACTAGCTTTAAATCACAACAGTCAAAGACGCCTAATATAGACAACAAACGTAGCAATTCATGTACTCCATTCCTCATGACTCTTGCAATGAATTACGTCTAATGTTATTGAATAACAATCATTCCACGTCGCGATAGTTACCTAATCCAGACGATTTCACTAACGAGCACAAGTACACGCTCGATTTCGCTTTTTTCGCAGTCACTACTTCGTCAGCTATTTAGAGCCGTTATTTCAGCACCAACGCAGGGAAATTACAAAACCGTGGGCGCCGTCAGTGATACTACAAGTTGGCAGACTAACAATAAGATGGATCATAGATAGAGGGGTTCTGGTCCAGCACACACGACGAACTGCAGCCAAAGTCGATTAATATCGATCAGTCACGCGTGTTAGAACTAGCTTCTGCACACTCTATTAAGAAACAACTAATATGTATTTTGCTTTTGTAAGATTAATATTGTAATTTAAAAAACAACTGAGGGGTTGGGTGCAAGAAGGGCAGTTTAGAGGATGTGCCCTTTTTGAGTAAAACGCTTTATTGTGTTCCCTGATCTGTTATGCATATGAACACCAAGTTGTAGCTCAATACTGTGATCACAGAGGTTAGGATTACCAAAAATGTAAAGGCGTGCATAGATCACATTATTACGGTTTGAATTTTCAACATCAATTTTCTCAAAACTTGCATTTGAGAGAATTGCCTTTTTTTTTGCACCCAACACCTCAATTACAACCAGTATACAAATTAAAACGCTCATTACTGTATCTACATAATATGAATTTGTTTCTTCCTACAGATAAATTGTTCGGAATTTTAGCAGTGTTAAACCTTGTCCAGTTCTATTTGAAAAAAAAAAGGAAATAATTAATTAAAGGGAGGTGATGGATGAAATGTCTATTTTCTACATTTTTCAAGGTACATCCTTGATTTTTTGTACACATAATTACGTTGTGATAGAAAGGCCTAATGATGTGGTGAATTTTCATTTTTGTGAGTGAATTAGTTTCCGAGTTAAAACAAAAATATTTTTAAAAATTTCCATATTTCAAAATGAAATGTGTCCCTCAGTTTTTCAGTAAAATATTTGGATTTTTTTTCCAAGATCAGTGGCATATTTAGAAAAAAAACATTACGCGATTAGTTTTCCTGTATCTTTACTACAAAAGAGGGAGGGGATTTATAATCACTGCATACATAAAAATATAAATTTTCCACTGCTACTATAAATATTTCATTTTTTATTTCAAAAAGTATTCATTGAATCAAAAAAATCCATGCGCTATTTTGTTAACCACAGTGTATAGAACCTGCAGTAAAACTTTCATGTTCCTATCATCAAAATTGTTAGCACAATGCTAACTCTTCTTGCTGAAAGGCGGTTTCTAATTCCAGTTTTTACAAGATTCATGTAACTAAATCCTCGCTCACAATTTATCAGTATGCGATGGAATTATGTAACTCAATTAGAATAAATTGTTCACTTAACTTGTTAACTTACATGAATTGTACCAACTTTTTTAAATTCATTCCTGAACATCTATTGCTCATTACCTTCTTGAACATTGCCCATGCCATTAGCATTTCATTTAAATTCAAATTCTCAAGAACTGATTAGTTCATACACATTTCTGATTTCAGTTTCTCCATTACAATCTTCGTTTCCGAAGTCCAGTGAGGTTGTCGCATTTTTGCACATTTACATTCAAAGTTTGTTGCATTTTTAGAAGTCGAGTAGCAAAACGCGACAAATGCGACTGTGGCTTAAACCCTGGTTTTAGCTACAAAATAGATTTTTTTTTTTTTCGTGAGAGTACCGGCCATAAAGTAGCACAAAAATCGGATGGAAGCCTGTCCCATGGACACCGGGTTTAAGGTCCTCTACTTTAGGTATCTTCCAGTGTAGCAGTGCTAAATCGACCGTTAAGAGATGTTAAATGAAATTCCTCTGCAGTATGAAACTTTCTTGGAGAAAATTACAAAATATTATTATAGGTGATATGTAAATAATTAAATTGGTAATAGTTGGGTGAAATAGAAGTACTTATAAGTTAGATTTACTTTTGCTTATCGTAGGCATTATTATAGAATAGTTTTTATTTATAGTCCTAGGTTTATTGCACCTAATAGTTATAGATTTAGGTTTATTTTATTTTATTTATGTAATTGTAATTATTGTATATTATATATCACTGCCACCGGGTGTATACCCAATTGTAGTGTTAATACATACATACATACAAATGCGTGAAATATTCAAGGATTCTATAATTTTAACAATTTATGGTAAAAATGTAGGTGCGTGAATTATGTGAGTAAATACGACAGTAGGTCTATTTGGTAGATCCGAGGATTCTCTAAAGGAATTATCTAACATTCTTCTTACAGTTTAAAAAAATCTCGGTGTAAGGACTCAACCATCAGTCCAAACGGGATTCGAACCCACGCTAAAAAATAATCTCGACTCATTTATGTTGTGTTAAATGGCATTTTTATTAAATATTTGTTAACCTTTAAACCTTTCGCACACTGCGGCCGGTACCAGAAAAGTTAAGTTGAATTTGATCTAATTTTCTTCTTTATGATGTTTTGTGCGGTACGTATATCCTCAAAGATGAATGATCTTAATTTAGGTTAGTGTTTGCATAATCTCAACTGACTTAAATAAACCAGCAGTGTTAAGCTGCTAGCACACACCACCTGCATGATCTTGCAATGATAAACACAAAACACGATAAACAGCACACGTGCATTAGCTACATACTAAAATTATCACTGAATGCATTATGCCAAATAAACAAAATTTATATAGCTACTCTATACTGTTGAAGTATCGTCAACAACCTGAGGGATTGGGAATGCGCCTAGCTTGAGGGTTAGCGCAATAGATCGTAAAAGGTCGCAATGCAGGGGCGTAGTGTCCCGCTCCCTAAAATTTCATTCCATTTCATACCCTACCATTCAGAGTCCTGGCGAATAATAATAATAATAATAATAATAATAATAATAATAATAATTTATTGAAATAAAAATTTACACATTAAAATACAATGGATCGCGAAACAGCATTGCTTGTGTTCGGGAGTGAGTACAATAAATGCAGACATATACCCTACGAAGGCTACAAAAACCAATGAATTTGTCTAAAAAATATAAGACCATTTAGTAATTATTGAGAAAATAGGTGCAATGAGAACGTCAGCCGGTTAACACTGTTATTCCATATACAAATAACTTTTTCAATATTGGATTGAATTTAGCCCTCCCTGAACATTCTCTAGCCTCCATCCCCCGGAATTTAAAGCAGATTATAGTTCTGAAAACAATACCCTAACAAACACCATATAAATACTGTAGCAGCTACGTTTCCAGCTTAATGCTAAAAAAGTACAGGGACATCATTTTATTTTTACTTCAATTTTTATTGTACCTGAGTTTTTGAATGTACTTCACTCCCACCCCTTCTACTAATGAAGTTCAACCGTCCTCCACACAGAACCAAGGACGCATATACAGTCATAGTAGCGTTACGGTCATAATAAACAGTACGTTCCAAAAATATGTTCGCGTTTTCCAGTGACGAAAGAGCTTTCAATATTGAATCATTTTCGCACATTTGCCTACGTCGTATCCCGGTTTCCCCCACCAGATTTTATTCGCCAGCTAGTGGCTGAGCTGTCTTAGCTCTTTTCTGAGAACATTAGTTTCTGTTAGGAATTGGACGTCTACGTAATATTATACAGCTGTTTAAAATAACTTAAATAAAAGGGCCTCGTTAAGTAATTAACTGTCACGTGATTTCCTCCCTTTCTACGACCCTACGACATAACCACTTGGACGGACAGTAGATAGCATGTCTGAGTAATTTTATCTTTTCGGATCGGGCAGAAGTGAAGACTGAATTTACAGTACGTAAGGTACTCTTTTATAGAGTATGTACAGAATTATTTCAACATGAGTTACTAGTACGAAGAACGAAACTGGTAATTGGGATTAGGTACAATAGTCTATAGTGCGGTAATATGCACATTAGAACTGAAGCCTGTATCGATATAAACGGCCACCATTTTCAAAAATGTGTTTAAATATCCATATTATCATTATCTCTCAATTTAACCTCAGTCTCTATATTGTACACTAATGTGCTGTAGAACAGTATAATATACACTGCATAATGAATAGGCCTACGTCCGCATGGACAGCTCAGTTCGTGAGTAAAAACAGTTTTTGTTAATACAGTACTGTATTTTGATTAAACAAAAACCTAATGGAAATGATCAAACTCAAAAGCGCAATATTTCCTAGTTTACGTAAATGGATGAAATACTTTTCTTCCCTCCTATACATAGCAAAGTGATTTGTTTGTGTATTTCGTCAGTATCATCGAGCTCCAGTCGTGAAAGAGGGTAGCAAACGGCGTTGATCCAGAGGTATAGGCAAGTTAATATTAAAAATGTTAGTAAAAATAAAATGATGTCCCTGTACAAATTCATTGAAAACTTGTCGGTAAATATCAGTATCAAAGAGCGTTATCTCACAAAAGGCGTATTGTATGACAAAGAACACGATCGTTTTTATTACACTAACAAGCGTGACGTTCATACCTTTCGTAAAATCATGAATCACGGGAGTGCAGTAAATTCTCACGTGGATGTGTAAACAAAGTCAAACTCTACTCGAGCATACCATGTCTCAGCAATGACTGGCGATGTGTCACTGGTCACTGAACTATGCTCCGAGAGCGATTACCCGTACTGATAACACGCAATATTTTCTGTTTAATGAGCCATTTTACAAGTGACTCCCAAGCATATGGAAATAGACGTTAATTATCGTAGCACTTAAAATGTTCTATAAGTCAGACGCTTGGTAAACTAAGAATTCACAAGATTAAGATTCATAGAGAGAAGAAAAATAATATATTACTCGTAGTATCGTGCCATGCATTTATGAACATTTTGCACAACATTGAGATTCTGTATATTTACAAATGGCTTTTAAAGAACACGGAGGTTCATTGCCGCCCTCACATAAGCCTGCCATCCATCGGTCCCTATCCTAAGCAAGATTAATTCACTCCCCACCATCACATCCCACTTACCTCAAATCCATTTTAATACTATCCTCCCATCTATGTCTCGGCCTCCCCAAATGTATTTTTCCTTCAGATAAGTCCTACGTGCCCTGTCCATCTCAAACGTCTGGATTTAATATTCCAAATTATATTAGGTGAAGAATATGTCTTCATTTCTGCGTTGTGTAACTCTCTCCATTGTCCTGTATGTTCATCCCTCTTAACCCCAAATATTTTCCTAAGCACCTTATTCTCGAACATCTTTAACCTCTAATGCTCTCTCAAAATGCAGAAGAATAGCAAAGTCCGCCCTTCAACTTCAAAATATCAATAATATATAAGTGTTAGTTGTTACTTAATACTGAAATAATAATATTTATTTATTGATATTTACGTGCTGGACAACAGCCATTGGACAATAAAAGTCCAGCATAGTGATACTATTAATACAATAAAATGAACAAAATATCAAACTCAAAATTGCGATATTTCCTAGTTTACGTAAATGGATGAACTACTTTTCTTCCCTCCTATACCTAGTAAAATGATTTGTTTGTATTTTACGCCAGTATCATCGAACTCCAGTCGTGGAAGGGGGTAGCAAACGGTGTTTCCTGTTCTCAATCGTTAATCCAAAGGTACAGCCAGGTTAATATTAAAAATATTAGTAAAATTAAAATGATGTCCTTGTATATACTCTTAATCCAGTGTCACGTTATACTGAAGTGGGCTTAAATAGTGAGTTAATAATTCCCATGTCTTTTACATAATTCGTATTTTTGAAATGTATAACTTTTTCTTGTTCATATGAAATATTGTAGCCTAAATATTTAAATGTGTTAACCTGTTCTAAAATTTTGCTTCTTACGAGTTATTTTCCATAGAATGCAATTATTTCGGATTTTTCCACAGAAATTTCCACGTTAAAGTCTTTTGCATAAATATTTAGAAAACGTATTAATTTTTGGAGATTATCTTCATTTGTGGCTATACCTGGTAAGGTTTATCTTGTCTCAGTAGCAATAAAACCAAGTCCCTTCAAATGAGGGTGGAGATTATAGGAGGGTTGTAAATTTTCAGGATTCCTTTAAAAATATTGTTATTGTACAGGCTACCGAAACTAAGTTTCTTGAAAGACAAGCTCAGTGACGGAACTACACAGTAAGAAGAGAGATATTTTGTTATTTTATTTTGCGCTACAGAATGTATCAACTAGTCCCTTCCGCCACTGGATGGATGGACGGCACCGCTCCACTCCCCCCATCGCCATAACAACACAGACGAAGTAAGACATATCTCCTTTCTCTCTCTTTTCACAGTGAGACAAGATACATCACACAGCCTTTAATAATACCTGATCATCTGCAAAAAGAATTGTATCGATTTTAGTGTATCTATTTGATGTGGATATGGGTGATGTTGGTAGTGAAGGTAATGATGGTGATGAACATGATGGTAATGATTAAAGATGAGGGATTTGTGCGGTTTGTCGTAGGTTGCGTGTGCATAGACGTTATACAGCTGTATGCACAGTGCCTGTGTTGACTTCCGACGTAAACAAACCACGCGAATAGTACAGCATAGAAATGACAAATGCAACACTCCGTTAAGGTCTATCAGATGACAATATACAAATATGAGGAATATGCTGAAACAATAGTACAGTTAGAAGAAGAAACTTGCCTTTATGATTCATCCATAGCTTCAGAGCCATCACAAGCCAAATTGCACTGCACTACTAACATTCTTAAATTATCGAATGTCAAACGTCGTCATCGATCGCTCAAATAGTTTTTGAACTGCGAAAAGCTTCTTTCAACGTCACAGGACGTTAACTGTGCATTATGTCAAGTATACTATCCTATCGCCTGATGATTTTGCATTCTTCAGCATTTTACAAATTGTTAAATAGCCCTTATTTTTCTGTAGAATGTTTTGCCATTTATTCTTTATTCTCTGTGTGCAAGGTCCTGGAGGTCCTTTCTTGATTTTTTTCTGACACCTCTTTTATTATTGCTATGCCCTTGGATATTTCCAAACCAGATGTTTCTAACTGTGTTATGCTTTCCGGTATCGTTCCGTGATTTTGGTGTATGAACTTTATATCTTCAATTTATATTTAATTTCACGTCCTTTGTTTGCTTAGTTTCCGTCATTGTAGGTAACTACTGCTCACTACGTCCGTTCACCACTGCAGTGCATTGGACTATGAAGGCCTGTGTTCGTTTCGTGTTGTTATAAGACGGTAAGTAGGCAAAAGGATAGCGTGTAGTTGCATTTCTTTTGGTTGCACTTGCAGTTGTTCATCTGTCTGTCCACCTATGCTCCCTGTCGAGTCAACGTGTTTTTCGTGCCGCGCACAAACCCCTCATATTTAGTAATGATGAAATCTGATCGAGATCACGCTACTCGTCTACATTTTCTGCGTGCATTATTCATCAAGGACTGAAGTACCTAGCTGACAAAAAACTAATTACAACATTCTCCACCGCTAAATGCTCTTCCTGGAAATGAAAATTACGCAGCTCTTTACCGCATGGTTTTATAATAGCCACTACACGTAAAGTACATTATATAGCCTATCTACTAATTCGTATACAATGGAGGTACGAAGACATTCCGGACCGTGCAGGCTACTACCATTCTGGCTCCTTCGCAAAACGATAAACACAATATCGACGCCAACATTCTTGTGTTACTCACGATGTCTCTTTCCCACCTCAATGTCAAACAATAGACATGACAGGCAATGTAAATTACTCTCGTCTGTAAGCCTTGCAGGGCACTTGGGCATATAAATAAGCGTGACTTTTCGTCGGCATTCAACGCACTGAGCAGATTTGCTAACTCCTCTAACCGAATGACACAGATTGACCTTTATCGCCGGACAGAACCTCTTCAAAGCTGGCACAAGGCCCCCCACATTACATCGAATCTAAATTAGTCATTACGGCGGATTAGGAAACGACGATGTTTCAAGTACTCTGCATATATTGCAACAGAGTTATCTACGGGACTGCTGATTTATAGCTTCAATATCTCGAATGCCTTGCAACACTTCCATTGACGTCACTTTCCTGAAGAGTCCATTAGTAACATTTCTCCAGGTAAATTACACTTTCTGTTCAAATTATACCGCGCTCTTGGCAGCTTTATCAACTTTTTAAAGGCTGATTCACAATAAACCGGGAACGGAAACGAAAACGAGAACGAGAACGGAAATAATGTTAAAATAAATGCACTTAAATGTGTGCATCCACAATAGTTAATTGTGAATCCTCACATTTAAATACATACTAGTGGCTTGTGTAGCAAATGCTGCAAACTAAGTTAATTAGACGTTCAAATACAATTTTTTCAGATTTACAGTATTCTGAATGAAGAATACCAGACATTTTGAAAGTTATTTGCTTCCGTAACAATGAAACATACTCCCTCTGAATGTTTTTTTATGCCAAATTCTTTTTCTTGAACCTATCCACCTTCAGTTTTTGAGTTTCAGCGCGAAAACGCAAGTAACAATGTCAGGACGATCAGTGGGTTTTTCATGTGGGAGTAAAGCAATAGCTATTTCAGGTCATTGTGGATTGTAGGTGAAAGTTAAAAAAAAATGTCAAGTTTGCTATGCTTTCGAACAATACACACAGCATCTTGGTATAGCTATTGCATGTAGAGCTTGAAATGTAGAGGGTAAAATCATTTTATCCTGCTAAGAGATCTTGCTGAAATGGTCGAGAGACTACATAATTTTGTAGGCTTCTTATTTTATCAGTAAGTAATACCGTTTGGTATTTCCTTAGGAACTGTAATTTTTGCGCTCTCTCGAGCCAATACTGAAGAGAATGACGCATATAAATATCTACACTACACCGACATTAAGTACATGAAAAAGACCCAACCTCACTTGATTAATAACTGTAAAATATTCGATTTTTAATAACAATATTATTATCTTACGTAAGTTTTGTAGTTATATATACTATACAGCCGCCACTCTGTAAATTATAGAAATGAAGATCTAATTTAAGATATTCCCTACATCTACTTATATAACCCCAAAACGTTTCACTTTTATATCATCAATATAGCATTAATAAGTATAATTAATGAAAAATAGTCACATCATGGCATTAACTATAATAATATTTCATTTCTAATGGTAATAATGCCATCAAACCACCTCAAATTTTGTAGATTTTAATATCCAATACACAGCTGTACTCAGAAAATTACACACCGCAGAATCAGACCTGTAAATTATTTAAGTTTTGAATAACCAATTGAATTTGAACTCTAAATATGTCGGCAATCCTGCAGGTCATGGCTTTCGTGTAAGAGCCTATTGTTTATTGTAGTGTGTTTGTGTTTTGTTTTATTCTGAAAAGCCATTATTTCTCAAAACTGACGACAGATGGATTTTGGAAAATAAGAAAATGATGTAGGAAAATTGATATTTGACTGAAAACTTCTATTTTTCTGAAAAACTTTGGGTTTCAAGCTTCAAAATGAGGGATCATTTATTAAAATCCGTTCAGCCGTTTTCCCGTAATTTCCATTACCAGTTCAAATTATATATATAGATATTGCAACAATATATTATTGTGGTAGTATTTACGTATTCCGTCTTTCCCAATGTCATTGTCAATGGGGATATGGGAGGAGAAGCATTTAAAAGTACGCGAAAACACGTCCTTGCAAGGGAATATGCGCTGGAAAAAACTGAATATGTGAGCTCCAAGCCTGGTGGCCACATGTCTCACTCTGAGTTCACCGTTGCACTGAAGAAACTTTAGAGATTATTTTGAAGGGGAAAGACGAAAATTGACACTTTTTTTTTTCAAATATTTATTTATTTAATACACAAGGTTTAACTACATCAGGCATTGCAGCCCGAAAGAGCAGAAACTCGTGCTCGGGCGCAGTTCAGTCTACTTATATAAAATTGAAGAGTTTAATTCAACACAATAATATTAATATACAGTATAGTAAAATATAGATCATGCAATGACATTATACAAATATAGAAAATACAAAGTACACGAGTATAAGATTACAATTTTAAACTCTTATACCGTATTTGGTTCAATTAACAATGCTCGAAGTATAGTGGAATCACGACTAATTGACATCCGAGAATGAATTGTTGAATTTCGTTTGATGATCGTCCACATCACGATGGTGACAGTATTATGCTAGCGGTATTTTACTGGTGAAATCGTCAACTCAGCTTGTGCGTGTGTGTTAAACATGAATGATGATGTATGACATAACAGCACTTTCCTGAGCGGCAAAATGCTGGACCTAAGCTCACGCAATTTCAAGGAGGAGTGCTGTATTGTTCCTTAGACAGCACTTTCTTTTCGTATGGGGCCACGTTTCAAGTTAATGGGTGTGTGGAATGACAGCTGCCGAATATGAGGATCCAAAAATCCATAGCGACACGTTTAGGACACACACAAAGTCAATGTGTGGTATTCATTAAGGCAAAACGCAATTGTTGGATCGTTCTTTTGCAAAGAATGATCAGTAGCCACACTTATCTGTACATTAAATGATTTCATTTAAATGTATCTTCTCAAGAATAGCTATTAACGGTAATATTATTTTTCCTTCACAGAATCAATGATGGAGATTTGTCGGGCTGGGTGGCGCTGTTGGTATAGCGCTGGCTTTCTGTACCCGATGTTGCGGGTTCGAACCCGGCCTAGGTCGATGGTATTTAAGTGTGCTTAAATGCGTCAGGCTAATGTCAGTAGATTTACTGGCCAATGTTAGTAGATATACTAGCATGTAAAAGAACTCCTGCGGGACAAAATTCCGGCACACCGGAGACGCTGATATAACCTCGGCAGTTGCGAGGTCGTTAAATAGAACATAATTTAAATTTCGATGGGAATTTAAGACCCTAACATCCGTGAATAGCGGGGGATGACTATTATTCCGTATATATATATATATATATATATATATATATATATGCAATACATGATATACGGTATGACATGATATGATATGATATGATACGAGTATATGACATAAGATATGATATGATATGATATATGATATATATCGATGGTGTGTAAGTAAAAGAGCTTAACTCTCATTTTTAAATGTGACTTTTTTGCTCTGATTAGTGCAATTAGTTAAAATTTGATTACAATACGTGAAGTTAATATGTTTTTTGACAATTACGTTTACACTCTTTCACAAAAGTAACTAATAATAATGTGCTAAAATTTAATTACAGCTGTTTCTGAGAAAAATTTCTTTTGTGAGATAAGTCCTTTTACCTGAACATCGTCGATATGATATGATATATGATGTGATATGATATATGATATGTTATGACATACTGTATGATATGATATATGATATATGATATATATGATATGATAAAAAAAATTATGGTTCATTTAACGACGCTCGCAACTGCCGAGGTTATATCAGCGTCGCCGGTGTCCCGGATTTTTGTCTCGCAGGAGTTCTTTTACATGCCACTAAATCTAGTGACATGAGCCTGTCGCATTTAAGCACACTTAAATACCATCGAACTGAGTCGGGATCGAACCCGCAACCTCGGGCACAGAAGGCCAGCGCTGTACCAACTGTGTCACTCAGGGCGATATGATATGATATGATATGATATGATATGATATGATATGATATGATATGATATGATATGATATGATTTATTCTCACACCAAACTCTTCGGTCTTGCTGGCCCTTCACATTTCTGTATTCGAGCCAGCAGTCCTGTTCTTACACTATTAACAACTTTTATTTAGACGTTTAGTGACCGATGGATATTCATCACTTCCTGTCTATATTACTTCCTCATACCTACTGATACCTATCTTGGCTAACCCCTACTCTTAGCTTACCTACTCTTCCATTCATTACAATACGTACTACTCTTTGCCAACTATTTGGATATAACCATCATGAACTTACTACTAATACAGGGACATCATTTTATTTTTACTTCAATTTTATTGTACCTGAGTTTTTGAATGTACTTCACTCTCATCCCTTCTGCTAATGAAGTTCAACCGTCCTCCACACAGATTCAAGGCCGCATATACAGTCATAGTAGACTTAAGGTCATAGTAAACAGTACGTTCCAAAAATATGTTCGCGTTTACCAGTGAGCTTTCAATATTACATCATTTTCGCACAGGTACTGTCGTCCATTTGCCTACGTCGCATTCCGGTTTTCCCCCACCTGCTTCTATTCGCCTCTCTGTAAAGGCCAGTGACTGAGCTGTCTTAGCTCTTTTCTGAGAACATTAATTTCTGTTAGGAATTGGACGTCTACGTAATATTATAAAACTGTTTAAAATAACTTAAATAAAAGGGCCTCGTTAAGTAATTAACTGTCATGTGATTTCTCCCCTTTCTATGATCCTGCGACATAACCACTTGGACGGACAGTAGATAGCATGTCTGAGTAATTTTATCTTTTCGGATGGACAGAAGTGAAGATTGAATTTACAGAACGTAAGGTACTCTTTTACAGAGTAGGTACAGAATTATTTCAACATGAGTTACTAGTACAAAGGACGAAACTGGTAATTGGAATTACACACATTAGAACTGAAGCCTGTATCGAAATGAACGGCCACCATTTTCAAAAATGTGTTTAAATATCCATAGTATGATTATTTTTCAATTTAACTTCATTCTCTTTAATGTACGCTAATGTGCTGTAGACACAATGCACAATGCACAATGAATACGTCCGCATGGACAGCTCAGTTCGTGAGTAAAAACACTCATTGTTAATACTGTACTGTATTTTGATTAAACAAAAACCTAATGAAAATTATCAAACTCAAAAGCGTGATATTTCCTAGTTTACGTAAATGGATGAACTGCTTTTCTTCCCTCCTATACCTAGTCAAGTGATTTGTTTGTATTACGCCAGTATCATCGAACTCCAGTCGTGGAAGAGGGTAGCAAACGTTAATCCAAAGGTATATCCAGGTTAATATTAGAAATTTTAGTAAAAATAAAATGATGTCCCTGTACTTAATCACTACTCATAAACTTTTCAATTACACATTTCTTCACTATTTCTTCCCTCCACTCACATCATTTTCTTAGATTATAAATTTGCTTATCCCTGCTACACCCCGCTCGATTCTCACTATCTGCTCTATTCACATCTGTACTTCCTCTTCTTACCACTAACCCTAATTTTTTCCCCTTACCGTCTTTGTTAAGCTCCTTAACCTTTTCCAGCTGATTACTCACGTTTCTTTTTATTTATATGCAATACATTTAAACTAACCTAGGCAATGTGAAGGTCAGTGGACCTAAACTGTGTCGTTTAGTATTAAAAGCAGATATTATAAATAACTTCTGTTAACATAATGATTATGCCGACGAGCAGTAACATTTCTAAGGTATTTCAGTGTGCTAATCGAAACATTCCAACGACTATTTCGAAACAGACGATTAACTGACGACATTCTGAAACTTGGACGAACGGACGGCATACGCGTCCCGTTAGTTGCTAGATCCACAGAGGCGGCAACAGGTTATCTTATAGCCCGCAGGTAGGTCACAGAGTAGCGGGGAAGGTAAGCGTGCCTTCTGCGTCGAACCTGCCAGCTTGCCAAGCTATGCGTTTTGTGACACTTTCACATCAGGTGAATTCACATTTCCTTAGTCGTGCCTTACCACAAATGTTTATTGTCGCCTTTTTTTTGTCGTTTCTTCTAATATCTTAATTTCCTCTCACTCCTTATGCAACACTAACACATGATGGATATAAATTCATAGTCTCTGCCCAAGGACAGGTCCTTCAATGCAAACCCAGCATTTTCCAGTCTTCACTCTTTTCTGCTTTCAAATTAATCTCCGCATTTAACTTCGTTTCTTCTAATATCTTAATTTTCTCTCATTCCTTATGCAACACCAACGCATGATGGATATAAATTCATAGTTTCTTCCCAAGGACAGGTCCTTCAATGCAAACCCAGCATTTTCCAGTCTTCACTCTTTTCTGCTTTCCAATTAATCTCAGCATTTAACTTCGTTTCTTCTAATATCTTAATTTTCTCTCATTCCTTATGCAACACCAACGCATGATGGATATACATTCATAGTTTCTGTCCAAGGACAGGTCCTTCAATGCAAACCCAGCATTTTCCAGTCTTCACTCTTTTCTGCTTTCAAATTAATCTCCGCATTTAACTTCGTTTCTTCTAATATCTTAATTTTCTCTCATTCCTTATGCAACACCAACGCATGATGGATATAAATTCATAGTTTCTGCCCAAGGACAGGTCCTTCAATGCAAACCCAGTCTTCCAGTCTTCACTTTTTTCTCCTTTCCAATTAATCTCCGTATTTGACTTCTTCCTTCAGTTATTTAAGCTCTACCACCAGTATTTTTGGCAGGTTATATTGTTTACATCCCGCGCCGTGGCGTCGTGGTTTAAGGCATTCTGCTTGGAACTTGCGTTACGGAATGCGCGCTGCTTCGGGTCCTCATGGAGGAAGAGTCGACCTGGTTGGCGAGTTGGTATAGCGCTGGCCTTCTATGCCCAAGGTTGCGGGTTCGATCCCGGGCGAGGTTGATGGCATTTAAGTGTGCTTAAATTCCGGCACATCCGGCGACGCTGATATAACCTCTGCAGTTGCGAGCGTCGTTAAATAAAACATAACATTAACATCATGGGGGAAGAAATTTTCTCATTAAATTTCGGCCAGTGTTTGGGACCGGTGTCCACTCAGCATCGTGATGCACTTGGGGAGTTACGATGGATAGCGAAAATCCGGTTTCGCAAACCAGCTATAACGGCTGGGGGGATCATCGTGCTAACCACACGATACCTCCATTCTGGCTGGATGATCGTCCACCTCTGTTTCGGCATGTGGATGTGAGGCCAGCAGCCGGCTGGTCGGTCTTGGCCCTTCATGGGCTGTAGCGCCATGGATTACTTTTATATCGTTTACATCCTGTATATTACAAATACAAAAATTAGAGGTCTGTACCATTGATCTGAGCTCCTACCACACATAACGACATTATTTCGATGCGCATAATCTTTCGGGTTATGCAACGAATTTAAGCAAATATTCGTCACTATGACAACTAAATACTCGTTTTAAAAACTCCCATTTCCTCTGAAAAAAGTGGTGTTCAAAATTATCGATTCTTAAAAGTTAGCAAAGATACCAGCAATTTAATTTACCTCATACTTCTTAAAACTCCGTATTCTGACTTTTACTTGTTAAACTGGGTATTTTGATGTTTTATATTATTTATATCTTTATCACTCGGAAGTAAAATATTTTTATAGAAGCGTGAAGTCAGATCACACGTTTTTCTTTCATGTAAAAGCGATATTACTGTAGCGAAAAAGCTACTCCAGAAATCAACGAAACCGGAACATTGAAGGCAGAAGTGTCAACCGCCATCATGTATCTTTCGGAATCCAAGTTGTTCGTGCGTAAAACGAAAGTCCATCAAGCGATATCCATCATATGTGCTACACTGTCACTGTCCTGGATAGGTCAAAAGAAATAAAATGTGTTCTTAATTCGCTACACTTACAAAGAGAAGCAAAATTTGAGTACACTGGGTCAAAACGTACGAAGAACTACCCACATCGCTAACAAATTTTGTTTCACAGAAAAGTGACCTAATAATAGTAATGATATACTTGGCTCGGAAACATGACGGCCTCTCTTCTTGGAATTGGTAATCCCTCATAAACCCCCATCCTCTACTCAACCCCTAGCCGCGTGGCAGAAATACAATAGATCCCAGCATTGCCAAATCTAGTAGTCATTGCCTCTACCTGTTTGGTTTCACCCGTTCTCAGTGTCTTTTCAGACATTTGTCGACGTGTTGTTTTATACCGTTGTGCGCTTCAATTTATCTAATTTATTCCGGCCATGATTAATGAGTGTTGGAGCAGATGATCCGCAGCCAGGCCTTCTGATTCACTTGAAGATCGAGGACCATCACAAGAACAAATAACACCGTCGAAGAAAACAGAATATCTTATTTGCAGAGGAGCGTAGCTAAGAAAACAAAGTGTTAAAATATTGTGTCTAACGTTAGAAATTCTATACATAGAGTAATCGAAAGTTGAGGTAGTTTGATAAGTACAAATCTTAATCACTTAACATCGGACGCAACCGGCGGAGTTGGTAAAAAAATATATATAGGGCATAGAAATTAAGAATTACGGTTCACCAACTAAAGAGAAAATAAACAAATTAAAACAGAATTCGGTATGATAGACGATTTTATGCGTGATTTACTTCGTCGAACAGTATGTGAGCAATACGCGAAAGAGATATCGCCAACAGCAAATAAACTTGCGGAAATATATTCTGGCCTGATTTGTACATTACGTTTAAGAATTCAGAAAAAATGTCATTCGATTCTATCCAGCACTTTCGGAATTACCAGGAAAAGGGTTTTTAAGGAATATAGTTTGGGAAGAAGAAGAAAAAGCTCATGCCGTTTTCCACTTAACAGCTATTACAGCCAATGCCGCACTTTACATTAAAAATCATAACTTCAGAACTAATACAGAGCCACTGACGTAGCTCAGTTGGCTAAGTTAACTAACGATCTGAAGTTGCACTTGGTCATGGGTTCAGTTCCCGCTTTGGCTGATTTATCTGATTGGGGTTTTTCCGAGGTTTTTCTCAACATTAAGTCGAATGTCAGGTAATCTATAGCGAATCCTCGCCTCATCTCGCCAAATACCATTTTGCCATCACCAATCCCATCGACACTAAATAACCTAGTAATTGGTAGTGTCGTTAAATAACTAAAAAAAAAAAAAACTAATAGGCCTACAGGTTGTTTTTACCTGAATGAACTTCAATAGCTGGTGTAGAAACTTAAATTTTATATTAGGGCTATATTTTATATAACAGAATTTTAAGGTATAAGAAGTGTACATGCCCCCTTAATTAATTAAATCATATTTCGTATCTTATAACGTTCCTTAGGCCTACAGAAAATTTCCATCGAATCAGCAACTAAACTGGCAGACAAACAAATGTATTCTTTCGTGCTTTAATATGGTTTTCGTGTTATAAAAAAATGATGTAAAAGGAATACATTTATCCATGACTGGTATCTAAACTGGTCTTTATTTCACCGTCCTTAGCAACCTAAATAATGACATTATTCACAGCAGTGAATAAAAGTTTTCTAACTTACAGCAGTGAATTAAATATTTTTAAATCACTTTCTACATGACAACTAACATATTGGCATTAATTAAAATGAATAAATATGAACTTCTTCGCCAACAACACATTACAAAGAAAAAACCTACAATTTAAAATTAAATTTACATCGGTAATGAATCAAATATTGTATAGCACACTAGAGTAAACAGATTTTATGCGCTCGTGGAAATTATCACCCAAGGCGAAGCGGGTAAAATCTAATTTTACTCTCTTGTACTATAAATTGCTATTCAATGATCACAGTTTCCAAAAATTTTACAAGCGCAACATCCTTAATTAAGTATAAAATTCTGGAACTTCAATAACATGAGAATTTAACACTTATTATATAATTCTGCAGTTCTTTGTTTATTTAGGCAAAACATGTTAGTGAAAATATAAATATAGAGTGTTTTTAAAATAAGTTTGTTCATTTTTATACCAATTTTGTTTCAGTAATTATAAATTAAGGTATATTTACAAAGATAATATAGTCTCGCTGAAAATCGCGGTTTCACAGAACACAGTTTGAAAAACATTCGCAAATCGCAATGACTTCAAGAATTGGCAACTCGGCTAAGGGTTTATCCCTTGCGCGTGCCAGCATTAACTGGTGAAGGGGATGAGGGAAGGTCGTCATGTTTCCGTGCGAAGTATACTTATGGTTTTAGAGAACCCGGTGGTCATTGCCGCTCTCACATAAGCCCGCCATCGGTCCCTATTTTGAGCAACATTTATCCAGTTTCATATCCCACCTCCTTCAAATTCATTTTAATCTTATCGGCCTCCCCAAAGGTCTTTTTCCCTCCGGCCTTCCAACTAACACTCTATATGCATTTCTGGATCACCCCATGTGCTACATACCTTGCCCATCTCAAACGTCTGGATTTAATGTTCCTAAATATGTCAGGTGGAAGAATACAATGCGTACAGTTCTGCGTTGTGCAACTTTCTCCATTCTCCTGTAACTTCATCCCTCTTAACCCCAAATATTTTTCTAAGCACCTTATTCTCAAACACCCTTAACCTCCGTTCTTCTATCAAAGTGAGAGTCCAAGTTTAACAACTATACAGAACACCCGATAATATAATTATTTTATAAATTCTAACTTTCAGTATTTTTAAGAGCAGAGTGGATGACTAAAGCTTCTCAACCGAATAATAACAGGGATTTACCATATTTATAATGCGTTTAATTTCCTTCCGAGTGTCATTTATATTCGTTACTGTTGCTCCAAGATATAGTATTTGAAATTTTCCACTTTTTCAAAGGATACATTTCCTATTTTTATATTTCCATTTCGTACAATATTCTGGTCACGAGACATAATTATATACTTTGTCTTCTCGGGATTTACGTCCAAACCTATCTCTTTACTTGCTTCAAGTAAAATTTCCGTGTTTTCCCTAATAATTAGTGGATTTTCTCCTAACATATTCACGTTATCCGCACAGACAAGCAACTGATG
The DNA here is from genome assembly GCF_040183065.1 of Periplaneta americana. NCBI lineage: Eukaryota > Metazoa > Arthropoda > Insecta > Blattodea > Blattidae > Periplaneta > Periplaneta americana. Next base: position 165,175,826 of record NC_091119.1, read on the forward strand.
TATTCCGTTCAATTCCAAACCCTCTCTGTTATCCTGGACTTTCCTAATGGCATATTCTAGAGTAAAGTAAAGGTGATGGTGCATCTCCTTGCTTTAGCACGCAGTGAATTGAAAAAACATCCGACAGAAACTGGCCTATACGAACTCTGCTGTACTCTGAGACACATTTTAATGAATCTAACTAGTTTCTTGGAAATACCAAATTAAATAGGAATATTATATAAAACTTCTTTCTTAACCGAGACATTTGCTTTTTATAAATCTATGAATAACTGACGTACTGTACCCTTATACTCTCATTTTTTCTCCAATATCTGTCGAATACAAAAAATCTGATCAATAGTTAATCTATCATGCCTAAAACCACATTGATGATCCACTATAATTTTATCTACATATGGAGTTAATCTTCTTAAAACAATATTGGACAAAATTTTGTACGTCAACAACAGTTAGTCTTTTCCCCCTTCTTAAAGATAGGTACAATTATGGACTCCTTTTACTGTTCTGGTAGAATTTTCTTTTCCCAAATAGTAAGTACAAACTTATATATTTCGCTAGATAATGCCCTTCCACCCTCTTGTATTAATAATAATGATGATGATGGTAATAATAATAACAATAATAATAATAATAATAATACACAAAATTAAAAATACCAATAATGTAAATTGTAAACAATTTTAATAATGACCCCTCTGACAAAATTCTGCGTACGCCACTGTTGGAAATGGATATCTACTGCATTAGCTTAATTTGGAAATATTGAACATTTATTTGTAATTTCCAAGAAATGTTATTGTCATGTTTCCATATGGATAAGATCCTATTCCAGGAACTGTAAGGACGAAAAACTGCCTAATTAAGTAAGCAATAAACATTTAATAGCCTCCTCAGAGAGACGCTTAATTCTCTACCCCATTCATTTCTTGGACACGCCTTACTGTAGTGGACAATACCTCATCGTCCACAGAGTGGCGTTCCTCATCACACCCCACTGGCCACGTAGACGCTATAGTGACCTTTTCTTTGAAGATGCGCTTGTTCATTTTTGCGGAAGAATTAACAGTGAACACGTCCTCATACTGAAGTCACGTACGCGCGTTAAAGTAGTTCGTCGCCCCACACAATAAAACCGTGAAAAGTGCGTTAGGCGACCACAAGGAATGTTTCCCATCTTCCAAAATGGGAATGTCTGCAATGTATTTAAAACCACATTTAGTGTCGAGGAATGTTGAAATATTACTTTTAAAACATGTGGCACACATTAACAGCACATGTTTCCAGTAAGTACAATTCTTTATTTACCACGAGATGGCAGATTTAAAAGCTAGTGCCAGTTTCTTAAAAAAAAAAAAAAAAAAAAAAAAAAAGTACTGGTTAAGAAGAAACACTCGTATACATTATTTTATTTCAAGGAGTGCAGTTCGGTGGCTCCTTTGAACACCCACTTACAGATTTATGACTTCCTACACAAACACCTCTGACAATTCGATCCTGTTCCCTCGTCCCAACATTGCACAGTTGCCACAATCCTGGCAACGTTCGAAATCAGACTAACGGGATTCTTGGAATTAGGAAAAGATGCGACAACTCTGCCTCCACGTGAATTTGAGGGGAGCCTGTCAATTCTTCTGAACGAAGGTTGTGATTGGTTAATAAGAGGAGGAGACAAGATTTCCGTCACAGTAAGGAAGACATTTATTTATGACAACTAATTTATGTCGGCAAAGTCCTTTCTATGAAACTGCATCCATGAAATAAAATAAGGTAGATTTTATTTTTAGCCTACGGCCCTAAAGTGTAAATTTCAAAGCATATTTTCGAAAACCTGAGAAATGCTCGTCTTCCATGTACAATGCACATAAAATGCGATAAGATCATTTTAAAAAGTCACACGACTGGTTTAATTTCATTTCATTTAATAACAACACATCAAACTTAAAATCTTACATGAAAATACCCAGAAAGAGCAAAGCTCATGTTCGGGGAAAGTCCAGTTTTTATAATACTACAGGATCATTATACAAATTATACATAATTCACAAAAATATCTGTTTTTGTAAAATGAAATTCAAAATTCTAATATTAGGATCAGATTCTTAAAGAGGGGTAGATAGACAATAGCATACTTATATCACAAATATGCATAAACTATATAGACTAACATTTAAATACCAGGATAAAATATTTAAGAAGTGCATCAAGATGATAACTGCAAGAGAAAAAGGTCATTTCGCTAGATTATATAGGGACAAATTAAGGGGTTAGGTACAGCTTACAGCAGTAAAATTTTGGAAATATCCAACATTCTTTTCTCCATTACTGTATCTTGTACAATAATGAAAATTAGTATGTGTAAAACACTGTCCTTCTGCTATATGAAAAAAAGTATTTTTACGATTTAAAAAAATTATTTACATTTTTTTTTTTCAAAATTCAGTTCAGTGTGTAATGATGAAACGTTTCCCACATAGCTCAAAAACTATCCAACATTCTGTGATGAAATTTTTTGTGTGTATTTATGCATGTCATATCTATAATATGATGCAAGATCACTTCTCTGCCTTGGATAAATTATCTGATAAAAAATAAATTCATTTTAAAAAATGGTCGAATATCGAATGGAAGCTGGTGGAATAAATATATCATATCAATCTTAAAAGTATTTATTTCAGTCACTGACTTCACAGCATATGTTTAAGGTGCTACACCTTTACATTACATGTTTAAAGGACGTATGAACGTTTTCGTTGGTCTACGCCAACATCATCAGATACGAAGTACATTTCAGCAATATCAGTGCTCTCTACATAATCTCTACAAATACAAAACATGCATTTGCATGCCACTAAATATGTTTTGTATTTGTAGAGATTATGTAGAGATTACTGATATTGCTGAAATGTACTTCGTATCTGATGATGTTGGCTTACACCAACGAAAACGTTCATACGTCCTCTAAACATGTAATGTAAAGGTGTAGCACCTTAAACATATGCTGTGAAGTCAGTGACTGAAATAAATACTTTTAAGATACAATACAGACTTCGCTGAAAATTAAAAATGAATTGTAAAATATCATATCAAGATGATAATAATAAAGTTAATAATGATACTAGTAATAATTGAGGTAATTTATATTATAACTTCAGAGTGATGAAAAAGATGATGTTGAGAATGGCGATGGATTAATATTATTATTAGTGTAAATAGTAACAAATCATATTGACATAGTTACAAAGATAAAATTGAGAGAATTTCTGAAGCACTCTGCATAAACTTTGCGTTTATTTCGTGACACCCAATTTAGTAAAATGATCATTTTTGTACCTGTTTCGTTTTCCATATTCATATTTTAATGCGTTATTTCCTTGTCCATTCTTAATTCTACTTTAAGCATTCTGCATGCATTTCCTACCGCTTATTCACCATATCATAAGGCTTGAATAATCTCATAATATTAAATTATGTGCATGAAGGCCAATAATTTGCAATATTTAATGCGGTATAGTGGAAAGTTTTACGCTTCTTTTATGTCTTGAAAGTTTAACACTTCTTTTACAAACGCCTTTCATATAACACAAACATCACTGCAAGCGAGTGAAACTCACAAATTCTTACAAAGTCTGACATAGTTAACTCGTCAAGCGCTTAAGCTAAGGTAATTAAATTTGGAGTATCCAGAAAAACAGTGGCATACATATAAGGAGTCCGCAAGTTTTTACTATTCCCTTCTTCTGTTCATTTAGAATCCCTTTTAAACTGTATAAACATTTAGAGATGGTAAAGCGACGTGACCATAAAGAAAAAAATCTGTCTACAAATTCGACGTCCTCTAGCGACGAAGGGTGACAATTTCGGACATGGGTTTATTGTTAAAAATTAATTTACTTGGCTCTAATCCATTTATAATTCGCCAATCATTTAATTTTAAAGCCTCTAATGTCAGTAGAGTCTCTACTTGACAGTAAAGAATAAGAGTTGAGACAGTGTGGATCCACTGAACAAATTCAGTACGATTATTAATGATTTCTTTACTTCAAAACCATCTGCAATCTGCATAATCCGTCCGTGTTACGACAACCCATGATGCACCAAGTCTGACCAGCCGAATGCTGACCTCACATCCACATGCCTAAGCAGAGGTAAACGATCATCCAACATGAAAGTAATGTGTGGTCAGCACGATGATTTCCTCAGCCATTATAGCTAATTCGCGGAACCGGATTTCGCTACCTATCATCATGATGTTGGGTGGTCACCGGCCTCATACACTGGCCGAAATTTCAAGAGGAAATGAATCAGCGCGCATTATTTGTAATTACTAGATTCCTGCGTTTGGTTCCTAAAGCCTCCAAGCGACCCGTAGCAATGTAGGTATGTATGGAGTATAGATCGGCGGCACTCGACCCTACTACACGGTTCAGGTCTGCTGTTCAGTGAACATGCGAAAACAAAACAAACCTGGGTGCTCAGAGATCAGTGCTCTAATAGAAGAATTTGGTAGCCAGCACTTCATTAGGAAAAAAAGGGCATGTATTTTATTAGAAAAAAGGAGAAATTTTTCATTTGAGACTCTTAAAATGTGTACTGTCATTCATCGTAATGTGTAGAGAATCGTAAAATACGCACTCATAATTTGTTATATTTTAAGTTTGTGCTGACATTTATGTTTTTTCATTTAATTCCAACCTTTAATTAAATCTAAAGTATCTTAATGCGTTTTACTTATTGTAAACATCAGGGGGAGACAAATTCTGGGCAGATGTAGCCATGGCGATTAAAAACTTTTATGTGGTGCCGCAATTGTTTATTGAGTCCAATTTTTTTAAGACTTTTATTTCTTTTATGTTACTACGACTAATATATGTTAACAAAAGCGGCTGTATGAAGAAACTCGAATATGCTTCTTGGATTAATACTGTTACAAATTTTGTTGCGTATCTCGAGATATTGTCACTACATAGCTTCAGTGGAGAGTACAGAGAGTCTCTGAGAGCGTGTGTTTGCATTGCATAGACATTAAAATATTATTTAATATGTTTCAGTAAATTGAGCATCTCTACTCGTATGTGGCCACTGCGTTCGCCCGATTTCACCAGCCCTGTTTTGTTCTTGTGGGCTATCTTAAAGATAGGGTTTTCCATGACAGGCCTCAAACCCCAATACAGCTGGAGAACATCTCTAGGGAAATCAGGAACATTGAAGGTGTGATATTGGCACCCATAAAAGAAAACATGAAGGGGAGCGTCAAAATGCTCCTGGCGAAGAACGAGATCACTTACAGCATCTGATATGATGTGCACAAGTTTCACATTTCGCGATTTTTATCATTTTGCTTTCATGTCTTTGTAAACTATTAGGCAAGACATGTGGGTCGGTTCTGTAAGAATCACTATCTATATAAATTTTCAACATAATAAAGCAGCTGAAATGTTGCCAAACGCATCAAATGTGCAATTATAATTCTTTCAAATGAAATTATCATTTTGGCGTAACTATGCAGATTTATGAATTTGCAAGGAGCAAGATGTTCAACATTAGTTTCGCACAATTCATTTGAAACCTTTAGACATTATTTTTATTATTTACTATGTAGACTGTATGATGACTAGAAATGAAGCGAAATTTACGTGACACCGAAAATTATCTATTGTCATCTAATAGTCGATACAGCAACGTTCAACGAACTTAAACCGAAGTCTAAAGCCAGTGAACGCCCCGAAACACAGAAACTTTCCGATTGGCCTCAATTGGGAACCAGTCTTTATAAGGTCGGGACCTGCCCAACCTGCTTATTGTAACTATTACATTGAAGCCAGCTTACTTGTGCGCCTCGCGATGGATGACGCGACCTTGCGGGGAGCTGAGGCCGACTAGAAGCGCACCGCACTCGGCTCTACAGTAACAGGTCCATTGCTGAACAAACGAGCCGCGTTGAGCGTGATTCTCGAAGCTGTACAGTACATACGGGCTATTCCATATGAAATCGATCAGTAAAAAACCTAGAATTTTTCATACTCTAATTTTTTCCCCATTTATACAAGGTGCTGAGGAGAGTGTATTTTCAAAAATATACTATCGAAAGTCAAACGGTTTTCGTATTGTTGAGCGACAAATTCAGCGTATTTTATAAAAACAAGCCTCTTTCAGCGCTCAGAACTCTGGAACCATTTACTGCAGAACATTGAACGAGAGCTTAGTTTGAAGCCGACATTTGGTAGGTTATGTTAAGAAGTAACCCTTATTTTTATTGTACACAGAGAGACAGATAATCTGATTTTACTTACTTTTAGGCTTTTTGCCTATTTGTAAAAATGTAAAAAAAATATTGAGAAAAAAACTTGCATTATTAAGAGGGATTCGGCATTATTTGCTTAATGGTATGGCAATAAGTTTCGAGGGTATTAAATACATTATTTTCACACGCCTGGACTTGAACGGCGCAGTACCGCACGCGCTGGTCGAGAGCTGAAGATAAGCGAGCGTTGGGTGTCACTTTACTCCTGTGTTTATGAAAACTTGTGATAAAGCTAGCCCAGCTATGCGCTACTAGACGAAACATCACGTGTTTGTCTCCTGGCCTTGCTTGTCTCGGCTAGCTCCCGTCTCACAGTCAGCTGGTTACTTCACAAGCGTCCTACTATTTACTTTCTTTATTTGATATTTTCAATACTTTATCAACATACCATCAGTAAAAAATATGTGTTTATTTGTGCTTTCAATGCGGAATCTAACTATACACTTTTAAAATATTTTTTCGGTGGCAAAGCCGTCTTAATTAGGAAAAATCTAAATTTCTCCATTTCCATAAAAAAGTAAGAAAATCTGTTTATATGCCAATATAAACTTTAATTTCTCAGCATCAAAATAAACAATGATTTTGATCATTGGGTGAAAGGGTTTCGGAGCTACAACAGTTTAAAGTTGATAATTTTATGAAAATACGATAAATTTAAATATTTCTAATTTAAACACTATGAAGTTCTGATGCCTCAAACTTTGCACAAAGCATTGTATCACAGTTCTCTACGTACAAAAAAAGTTTCATTGTATTTAGAAATTGTAAGGTCAATTTTCTCTATATTTCGGTCGATTTGTGATGGAATAGCTTTTAAGTGTTAAAAATGGCCAAATTTCACCTACAATTTTCAAATACTTCATTTTATTTTTTACATTTTTACTGGAATTATATATAAAAAGGCAATAATACTTCTTCACTACATAATAATAATAATAATAATAATAATAATAATAATAATAATAATAATAATAATGGTTTATTTAACGTGGCAGAGATAAGGCTATACGGCCTTCTCTAACACTCAACCAGAGCAAATTTTGAACAATATTTACATTTTCAGATTACAAAATGACAATTATGCATGATAGGGCACCTTGTCACACTATTAAAAACACAAGTAACGCGCACTACAGGGTCGCTCTACAACAGATTTCTTACTCTTAAACCAGTACAGTATACTTCAGTTCAGCAAAGTTTATGATGTTAAATTTTACAGAAAAGATTATGTAACACAGGTTTAAACATTTCATTTAGGGCAATACTTGTGTTACAGTTCTATCGGTGTTTTAAGTTAAAATTTTACAACAAAGATTATCGTAATATGGGCTTAAACATTGCATTAAGAGCGTACCTATGAAACCGTAATATTTTAAGTTAAAATTTAACATCAGAGATTATTTTAATATAGGCTTAAAGATGATGGGCCATATTCGTAGACATTCTTAGCGCGGGCTTCCGGTGGATGATCAGCGAACTAACGTTTTTCGTATTCATAAACCAGTGTTAGCGATTATATGATATGATATGAATCCTGTACAAGTAATCACTTGTGCTAGTTTAGCACACTCGTAGCGCGGGCTAGTGAAATGTCAATGCATAGCACCCGATAAGAGTAGTGCCTCTGATACAGTAACATTTTAAGTTAAAATTTTACATCAAAGATTATTGTAATAAAAGCTTAAACATTTCATCAAGAGTGAAACAGTAACATTTTAAGTTAAAAGGCTATGTTTATTATTTTGTAATACACAATACAGCCCCGAATTTTATGCGGGAGTAGTCTGTTTTAATCGTACAGCATCACGCGCCACTACTCTTCGTCAAGTCATTTTGCTAATTGCATAAACTCCGTACTCAACTTGAAAGAGTAGTGGCTAAGATTTCCGGCCTGTGATTATGAGGCACATTATCTATTCCACGCCTCTGGAACTCGCTCCCTGACCATGTCAGATTCTGTCGGACAATATCAAAATTCAAATTTAAATTAAAAAACCACATTTCATGGAATTGCTTTTTGAACACCTGTCAGGTTGCGCAACTTCGGCTTAACCCATGACATATAGTAAACATTGTAACTATGCTATTGTAAAATTGACAATTAATATGTAATGTTTTATTATTATTATTATTATTATTATTATTATTATTATCAGTTATCACTATCATCATTGCTATCTCTGTTTTTCTTTCTTTTTTTTCTTGTATTAGCTCGATGAGAGCTCTATAGTGTTCTTTTGACCCTGTTGACCCTCTATAGGGCTTTAATTTAATTTGTATTTCTTTTTTGTATTTATATGTGCTATCTGGTGGGATGGAAGAGAAGGCCTTATGGCCGTAATCCTGTCAGATTAAATAAATAAATAAACAATAAAAAGAAAATGGAGAGAGACTGACCGCAAGAGAAAAACCACAAGGCATGAACTTCATCTTACACTTCTCGGTACTTCGAGCGACGTCAGAGTAAACTTTACATGTAAAACGTTACAGTTTTTCTCTTTTGTACCTCAAACAGTTTCACGTAAAAAAATGTCTTGTCTTTCATTCCAATCCACAGCCAGTCGCTTTACCAAATGATCATTCTCGTAAGTATTAATTGTGTTAAATGTCGAGATAAGAGCGGTCCCAATAACGATAATACGGATAAGATTTATCTTAGGTGATTAGAAATTCGAATTAATTTAATCAAATCATGAATGTTATCGTATTATTGGAGTATGGTAGGAGTTCGTAGTTTTGCTTTCGATCGTGGCATAAAAGTGCGTCTTTCTGAATACACCCACCATAAAAAGTTGTCTGTTTGAGATCTGCATTTCAGATTCTGCCGTCTTAAAAAGGCCATGATGTCATTCAGGCACGTGCAACAAATAAGCACCTACTCAAGACTGGGATATAATAATTCAGGGTACTTTCTAGCTTCCAACTAAATAAAGTAGACGCTCTCAGATCAGATGCCGAGTTTACTCTCTTCAAATAAAGCGGAATTACATTTCTACACACTGACTAAGAAAATAGAAAGTCTTGAGGAAAATTCATGTATGCTTAATTACATAGGAAAATGAACAACGATTATTTGCTTTTCTTCGTGTGGCCACACACAAATTTTGTGTACATTATGCATTGGAAAATAAGCTAAATAATTACAGAAGAGGTTTTATGTAGGACACAACTTTGTTCCACGTTATCTTACTGTTATGGACTACGCCCAAAAAATAAACGACACTACTCAATTTTTTTCATACACAAAGTTAATCAAAAGTCAGGAAACTTTCGAAATGAATTAAACTCTGTTAAAAACAAATTTTATTAAAAAAATAATCATCACTTTTTTCACTGATAAAATGGTTCAATGGCACAACACTTGCAAAACAATTTTTATCTCGAAAAGGAAGCAAAATCGAGTAAAATTATATTAAACTTTTTTGTTTGAAATATGTCAAAGAATTTAATCTCCTGAAATTAATTACATTACTTATGGTTCACCCTGCATATCCAACGCTTCCCGTAATGCAATGCCCAAAGAAAATTATAAAACGGTCCCCAGCAAGGAAAAGGGGAAGAGGTATCATTTAGTGTTCTGCCCAACGGCAGGTCTTTCTCCAATCTTTCCTATTTTCTGCCTTCCTCTTCGTTTCCTCATATGATCCATATAGCTTAATGTCGTCTATCATCTGATTTCTTCTACTCCGAACACTTCTCCCGTTCACCATGCCTTCCAGTGCAACCTTCAGTAGGCAGTTTCTTCTCAGCCAGTGACCCAACCAATTCCTTTTACTCTTCCTGATCAGTTTCAGCATCATTCTTTCTTCAGCCACTCTTTCCAACACAGCTTCATTTCTTATTGTCTGTCCACTTCACACGTTCCATTCTTCTCCATATCCACATTTCAAATGCGTCTAGTCGCTTCTCTTCACTTCGTCGTAATGTCCATGTTTCTGCCCCATAAAATACCACATTCCATACAAAGCACTTCACTAGTCTCTTGCTTGGTTCTTTTTCCAGAAGTCCGCAGAAAATGTTCATTTTTCTATTGAAAGCTTCCTTTACCATTGCTATCCTCTTTTTGATTTCCTGGCAGCAGCTCATGTTACTGCTTATAGTACACCCCAAGTATATGAAGTTGTCCACTTGCTCTACTGCCTCATTTAGAATTCGCAAGTTTATCTTATATATTTTTCTTCCTATGACCATGGTCTTCGTATTGTTTGCATTTATTTTCATCCCATACTGCTCACAGCTGTCATTTAGTTCCAGTAGTATCATCTCCTTTTTTGCTAACAACGGCATATCATCAGCAAATCTTATACACTTTATTCTTCTTCCTCCTACTAACACTCGTCCCATGTTCTGAAAACAGTTCTTTACAAAATTCTCCCAGTAGATGTTGAACAGAGTAGGTGATAAAGGACATCCTTGACGTAGGCCTACTCCTCTCCCAATTTCACTTCCTTCTGACATTTCTTCTTCTATCCTGACTTTGACTCGTTGTTTCATATAAAGATTACTGAAAAGTGAGTGGGAGGTATACATCAATAAAGTCATGGATGAAAGGGTCCTGGTACTGTACCTGGTGATTGGAACGACCGCGATCTGTGGAGGCTGAAAACGGCGAGCTCCTGAGAGGAGAAATGTCGACGAAGAAGAAGAATCGTGGAAATTCTTTGAATGGCCTAACTCAAAACCAGTGTCAGCAAACCACTACATAGCTAACCACTTCTGTATAGCTCGCATCCGTGACCTTACGGCCTTAACACTGTTGCTCCATGGACGGAATTAATACAATTTACAGAAATGCAAACATGAATGAACACGACACGGATCTCAAACACTCGGGGAATCTCTTGTGCACTTGAAACAGCTCATGAACGAATAAAATGAGAGCACTTGTAAATTAATTTTCCGTAACCTACTCGAAAGTAAACACTGCCTAGGTTAAACAAGAACATTAGTGAGTGATGACCCACATTTTGGATACATTAACGTAACGCTGCATGGCTCTGGAATCACCGCCGCGTTCAGGAATGTGGAACTGGCTGCGTGCATGTGAATGAACCCGCGATGAGCTGCTGAAATCGCGCAATTTATCAGTGAGCGGTTTTGCTGACGGATTAAAAAATCACGACAGTTATGTTTTATAAAGAACGTAATTAGAGTCACGTTTATAAGCTAATCATATTGCCATTATCTCAATCTTCGTCAACGTTGTCGTAATTATTACAACGAATAACTCTTGCAATTGTCTAGACAGCGTTTTTCAATCTTTTTCAACATGTGGCACACTAAATGTATAATTTAAAATCCCGCGGCACATTCATATAATCTAAACAACTGCTTCTTAACCAAAGGGGAATTTCGACAGTTTTAGGAGGGAATGTGAACTATAAAACAGAAATAAATGAAATAAAAGTATATATATTTTTTTAAATTATGGTTTATTTAACGACGCTCGCAACTGCCGAGGTTATTTCAGCGTCGTCGGTGTGCCGGAATTTTGTCCCGCAGTTCTTTTACGACAGTAAATCTACTGACTTGAGTCTGTCGCAGTTAACCACACTTAAACGCATCCGACCTAGACAAGGATCGAACCCGCAATCTCTAGCACAGAAGGCCAGCACTCTACCGACTGCGCCACTCAGGTCGACTAATGTTCTTAAAATTAGATAAATTTATAATAACGATTTATTAAACTTAAAACATAAAAATCGCAATAAATTGTATCATTTTAAATACAGAACTAAAATATTCAACTTTATATGACTGGAGGAAACAAATTGTTTCACAAGTACAGCTCTTAATCGTGGTACCTACTTTTATCCAAGGCTATATAACAAAATAATTGAAAAATACCAAGTTTGCAATATTTTAGTATCAGCAGATTCAAATATAGCATTAGGAATGTATTTAATTTTAAAAAATAGCCTATATATTTGTTTAATGCGTATTTATGTATTTGTACAAGTTAAATTGTTAAAATAAAAATTGTATTTTTGTTCTAGTTAATTGAAGGGTTCAGAGCTATAGCGGGCTAAGCACCATTTATTAAAAACGGAAAAAGCAAGGATTAAAGTTAAGTGAATATAATAGTTTAATGAAGATTGCTATATCATTTAGTTTTAATGTGTATACTTTATACTGTATTACTTACTATATGTTTCCATTGAATTATGGTAATAACTTCATTTTAACCCTTGTTCTCTACGTTTTTAGTAAATGGCGCTTGGCCCACTATGGTTAAAATGTTATGTTTTATTTAACGACGCTCGCAACTGCAGAGGTTATATCAGCGTCACAGGATGTGCCGGAATTTTGTCCCGCAGGAGTTCTTTTACATGCCAGTAAATCTACTGACATGAGCCTGTCGCATTTAAGCACACTTAAAATGCCATCGACCTGGCCCGGGATCGAACCCGCAACCTTGGGCATAGAAGGCCAGCGCTATACCAACTTGCCAACCAGGTCGACTCCCACTATGGTTCTGAACCCTTCAATTTATACTTAAGTTCTTTCCAACCCACTTTGTTTCTAGTAATTATGTTAATCTTTGTTCAGCATGCGTTGTGTTTGGATACCTCCATGAGCAAGTGTTTCTACTCCTTCAGGAATGATTTCCGTTTGTAATTGAAGATTGTAATCCCAAAACTCGCTCAATCCATCTAGCCATTTTTATGATTTACACATATATGTATATGATTATGTTTGAGATCTCTATTATTATATTTTAAGATTGTTTTCTTCCAACACAACGCCAATCCTTGTCTAAAAGTTTGTGTTATTGTGCATGTCACTTGAAAACTCGCCCAGTTTGTAGATCGATGGATAAAAAAACTAGTCCAGTTCATTCATAAAAATGGACTAAACGCGTTTTGGAAACACACTCTTCAATTCTGTTCAAGTTATTTTACTAGCAATAAATTTAAACCTAACAAAACGTTATAACTAGATATATATTATTTTAATGTACCGAAGTACATATGATATTTCCATGCAGATATTCTGCGTCTTCATACGATGTAAGAGTAATGGAACGGAGAAAAATTCTCTCCGGCACCTGGATTTGAACCTGGCTTTTCAGCTCTACGTGCTGATGCTTTATCCAGTAAGCCACACCGGATACCACCCCGGCGTCGGACAGAATTGTCTCAGATTAAGCTCCAACTCTTGGGTTCCCTCTAGAGGCCGCCCTCTGCACTACGTCGTAGATGTCTATGAACGTAGGACCGAAGTCCACACATGTGCTGAGGTGCACTCGTTATGAGTGACTAGTTGGCCAGGATCCGACGGAATAAGCGCCGTCTTAAATCACGAAGTGATTTACGCATATCATATATATTATTTTAATGTACCGAAGTACATATAACGAGTGCACCTCAACACATGTGTGGACTTCGGTCCTACGTTCATAGGCATCTATGACGTAGTGCAGAGGGCGGCCACTAGAGGGAACCCAAGAGTTGGAGCTTAATCTGAGATGATTCTGTCCGACGCCGGGGTGGTATCCGGTGTGGCTTAGTGGATAAAGCATCAGCACGTAGAGCTGAAAACCCGGGTTCAAATCCCGGCGCCGGAGAGAATTTTTCTCCGTTCCATTATTCTTACATCGTTATAACTAGAGCCTGGATTTTATGTAATATGAAAACAAGAAATATGTAGCTAAAAATGGCTAAATATTTATACAAATATGTAATAAATAAAAAAATATGGAACTTAAAATCTAAGCTTTATTGGATGAATTTTTGCACACTGATGAAAAATTACAGGTGCACATGTAAATCAACCTCATTTAATTATTGTTTGGAGGCGAAATTAATGATTAAATATTTTTCCATATTTTCTGCTGTCATTGACCGTCTCGTCAACTGTAATTCATACGTAGGAATCACTAAGTTAAGCGGTCTAATCATTTCCAATGTGTCAGTGTAGCAGGAGTTCAAATAATTTTTCCAGAGTGTTGATTCATCAGGAATATTGAAGTTGCAGTATTTACGTAGGAATGCTTCAAACTTTGGCACTCCAACAATATGTTTGCAGCAACCACTGCCATTAGGGTTGCCAACTCTCCCGTATTTCCCGGGATCTCCCGTATTTGCCGCTAATTTTTAACAGTCTCTCGGCTCCAGTATTATTCTTCTCTTCGAGCATTTTTCTCCCTTATTTTTGTATAATTTAAACATCATTATTCTAAACATTTAATTTTGCCGTGAACGATGATTGTTTATATGATGAATTTTGTTGTTCAAGACAGACCTTAAAATGTGCAGTCTTTGTAGAAGTTAATGCTTGCCAGAAATAGGTTTTAATGCTCACCCGTCTAAAATTAAACCGTGTTAATGTTATAAGTTTGGAAAAACTAAGCATACAAGTATAAATGCTCATACTAAGAGAGTGTTTCATCTCATGAACAATAATTGCACAGATGTTCAAAACATGAGCACGACACATCTAATCAAATCAGAGCTGAAGACTGCAGTCGACTTTAACTATTACGCGAGACAAAATCTGTCTCAAAATACTCTTAATTTAAGCCTAGCTCCCAAAGTGTAGAATAAAGTTGTTTTTAGTAAATGAACCGAATAATTCGTCTATTTCCTATTTGAAATTTTGTCGATTCCCGTATTTTCTACAAAAAAAAAAGTTGACAACCCTAATTTCCATGCACAAATCTTTATTAAATTCACTGGTAGAAGACGAAGAATATTCCAGCACTACTTGTGTAAGAAGAATTTGTTCTTTCGACGGAGCACGTTTTTTTATTTGCGACATGAAGTTCAGTTTTTAAGTGTGTTTGTCACACACTTTGCACAGCACGATTTTGCCGTCTCTAGTAAAGGCACCGTCAAATGAAATCCAATCTTTTAACGTGTATGATAACTTGGATGCGACTGGCGCCATAGCAGTAGACTAGCTAGCTGTATCACCTGTCAGACTAAGCTACTCAAGAAAACTGAAAGACCTACTGTTTTCTTTTATAGCAACTGATTGGGGTGTTTGTACCAAACGGTCATACCCACAGGGTAATATTTACTCTTTCCTTCATCGCAGTACCAGTACAATGACCCACCCTTCGAATTGGTATTTGTCTCTACTTTACCGTTACTTCTTAACAAAATGTTAGCATGGCAAAGAAATGTTCATTTTTTTGACAAAATGGGCCATTTTTTTCAATTACTAAATTATTTTTATGCATAAAAGACGAAGGGTCAAGCTTTTTAAACAATTTTAAAACGTGTAACTTATGAGTAAAGTCGAGGGAAAATTGGTGATAAAAGTGTAGGTATTTCTTCCAATATCCTTCAAAATATGCAAAATATGTAATATACGCCAAAATATTTATTATGCACCAAAATATGTAAAAATATGCAACTTAAAACTTCGGAATAATGATCCCTTTGGCGTGTTTCGCAGACATTTTAGCTTTTCTTACAGCTATATAGGAACAGGATATGTAATTATATAAAATCCGGGCTCTGGTCATAACTTCTTTACATAGAAAGTGAACTGAGAAGCATAAATGGTTCAAACCTTGTTTACAAAAAGCTGATAGTTACAACACCGACACGGTATCACATTTGAATTGCCCCGCACTGACGAAAAAATTACGTGTCCCTTAGTGTAACACCTACTATAAAGGTTTTACACTGTAGTCTTTTTATTGTCATAAGAAATTAATTAATTAATTAATCTGAAATGCGACCCTGAGAGTTGTCTCATTCATGAGCAATTATGTCAAACTTAGCCTAACAGTGGAAGGATTGACAATGTGTGAAGTCTAATTCGTTAACTAGATGACGATGGCTATGACCGAGATTACAAACTGGAACTGTAACAGAACCATTGTGATTACTTAACAAATTACAGTCAGTAAGTGTCTTTCAGTCTGATATAATTGGGTGTCGCAGGTTGGCCTGATCCCACAACAATCACATCCCACTCGTCTGTCAACTGTCACAGGTTCTCAGCCACTCTCCATTCAATTAGGTATACTGTTATTAGCTGCTGTTGCGGAGTAGAGTACGATTGTTTCATAGGTATAACACGTCTGTACTCTGCAATTCCTCACCACAAACTAAGTATTCTTTGTTCAGTTCATACGCAATACAAACGTACACAGAACCTCCTCCAAGACTATGAATCCAGAGCTGTATGAGTTTTATTTTTATGAGGCTTATCAACATCGAACTATAAAATCTGTGACATTTGTGTAAATTTAGGAATAAGGTAAATGACCAATGGCGACATAATAATACAATGTACGCTGCTTTTATTCCGCTTATAAAATGTGAAAATATGTTAATGCCTCATTTCTCTTCGTAAAATAACTAATTGTTAGGATGGTGTATGAGTTTCACTATGAGTCACTGTACATAATCTACTTAGAAGAGCTAAAAAAATAATGTTATTCAGCTGTGCTTTGGCATAGACGTAAAACAGATTCGTGCACAGTACATGCGTAACTAAAATTAATACAAGCCTGGCATTACTGAAATGGATAAATAATATTTACGGGACAGATTTATACCGAAGTTTTTATCTTTAGTATTTTGGCAATAATTTCCTTTTGTTAGATAAATCCTTTCTCTTGTCTTTGTGCCAGGATACTAGAACTGCTTACTGTATCTTAGTTAATAACAATGATGCTGAGTGACACTGTTATTTTGTGTCTGTATTTGTTGCATATGTTTTTACTTTTTGTTTGTTCTTCTTTTGCATCACTTGCCTAATGACCTTAACTACACCAGAGTAAATAAATAAACAAATATTACTGATTATGTATATATTGGAGTTACAGTGAATAGTTACAAAGTAATCTATAATCTTCGTTTCAGTGATTTGTTTGAAGAATTACGTTAGTCAGATACAAGTTTGCTTGTGTTGTGTTGATATCTTCTCGAATTTTCATGTGTTTATCCTTTGGACACTTCTTTCTATTTACATAAGTGGAATTCCAACCTTCCAGAAACTTATACTAGGTGTAAGTGCATTTCGGTGTTGAAAACGTGCTTAATATACTGAGTTAATCACTGTGATAGGTAAGACACCTAAAATAAATTACAGCGGAAGCATAAATCAGAAAACACGTGAACGTGAACGTGAACGAAAAGACGGCTTTATGTCGGAAGTAAAAGAAGAGGGACATTGAGGCGGTCGAAAATCTCGGCAAAATGAATTCAATTTATAAAGAAATTTTATTAGGCCTACATTGACCTTTTCAGCTGTAATGAGAGATTTCGCTTATGTGTTTCATTTCATAAAATAGCTCCAACGCTGAATGTCTTCTTGTTATATGTACAGTGAAACCTCTTATTTACGGACATCGAAGGGACGTAACAATCTGTCCGCATATGAGAGGTGTCCTTTATTGGGAGGGAGGCTCCCCAATCTAAAAGTAAATTTATAATATGCGTTATGCATTCCTTCACGCTTTAAATGAAATGTATTACTGTAGTTTAATTCTAAATACAGTCTACTGTACTACAGTAAATTCTTTGCACTACAGTAGATAAGACCGAAAAAGAAAAATACAGTACTGTGCCATGCAATTTTATTCTAGGTCTACAGTTATGCAGTAGGCCTACTGTTTAAATTATTGTTTATTGTTAGTAATTTACAGTTTTCAAATTAACCTTTACGTTCAGGTGCAATGTCTGTCGAAACAGTACAACTGATTGAAGTGAAGAGAATAATCCTATTAACCCTATCATGTGTTGTTGAATACAATTTCACGATCGCGGAAACCTTGGATCCATGAGACATTAAATTTTATGAATTTACTCGTATTTATCCACCCGCTTCCAGCTAACAAGGGGTAGCCGGCTGGGCTAGTGGTAGCCTACGAGACCCTTATTGTCTTCTTTCATGTTAAAGAATTTGTGTACAGTTCTCAAAACTAAATTTTCCATTTTTGTAACACATTATGGTCTTGAAACCCAAGTTCTGTCCGCAGTCAGGAGGTAAAGCAAGCTTTAGGACTGTGAAACAGCTGTCCGTGTCCGTAAACGAGAGTTAAATTTATCATTACAGTAGAACTTGGTTATAGCGACCTCGTTTTGTGCGACACCTCGCCTATAACGTCAAATATTCTGTGGCCCCAACTAATTCCCCATAAGACATAGGCCTATGCTTTCCTACCTTGCTTAATACGACAAACGCATATGCGTCTACCTCGCATATAACGTCATTTTCAACCTCAGTTTGGAATAAGATTTTCTAAGAACCAAAGTATTTTAAGAAATATTTTGTTGAAATCTGACCCTGACAAATTCTTTGCAGTCTCCTTCTGTCATAGACCTCTGGAATGCAGGCGGATTCCCCACCCCACTGTAACCTGCCCGAATTCATGCGGTATTAGATCAGTTTCGACAGGAAGTTTTCACTAAGTGCACGAATTTTAATGCAATATGGCCACTAAAAGAAGTGAGTGACGCTTTAGTAGTCATTACAATTATGAACATGTTCTGTGAAGCTAGGGAAGGGAGCAGTGAAATTGCAACTGAAATTATGAACATAGAACGTAATTTAGCCCTAGAAAGTGTGTATTGGGCAAGTAGAAGACAACAGAGTAAAATGACTGATTACTTCACTTCTAAGTAAAGTAGTTTGGTGAGTACTGAACAAACTGTTTTAATACAGAATACTGTATTTATAATTCTAGGCCTACGTGTATTTTATTATGTTCATTGTAGGCTTAAAAATCAATACATAAATTTAAAATAAGTCTAACTAAGGTTGTTATTTTTCATTTTCCACCTCACTAGAATGATGATGTGAATCTCGGTTACTACGACACTCGTTTATAACAACATAATTTTTAAGGTCACTTGGATGTCTTTGTAACCAATTTCTACTGTATTTCTATATTATTTCAGTTAGGACTTAAAAATCTGGCGTATATGAGGAGTGTCCGTATATTGGGAGTGTCCGTATATTGGGGGTGTCCGTAAGGAGAGGTTTTACTGTATTATTTTGCTCATTTTCATTGATTTTCAACGGGCACTGCTGGTTATGTTTGTAATTTTCGGTGTAATCCGGAACAAGAGTAAACTGTGTGCGTGCCACGACTTCTGCCATTACACAGACACGACATCCACCCTCCGCTATAACTGGAATGGAATCCAATCAGTCGGTCGGTCGACCTGGACGACGACCATGCCCCGAGCAGTGCACATTTCCAACAGAAGAAGTTCTTGTGCCCGCACCTTCGGGCTGTGTGTCGCATTCCTGCATGCTGACCCTTACTGTTAACAATACCGTTCTCCCACTGTGGAAATATCATCAGTCGACCGATGGACCGAAACAAGGCGATTTGTTCCTCGCCACGTTCCTTCCTCCTGCCCTTTCCACAAAAACGCTAATTTCAAACAAATTGCAGAAATATAATCTGCGACATTTTACTTCCGCGTGACGGCCTTCGGACTAACTAGCGAGATACCAGATGTGCTGTAAACTGAACCAAAGCGTGGGAATTTGGTTGCAAGGAATTTGTGGTTTTTTGGTTCAAATCCAACCAGTGCATCGATGTTACTTAAGTTTTATAGTGACTCGGGTTGAAGAGACTGTAGAAGGCGAACAATATACGCTTAGGGGAGAAGTGGGTACAGTAAGACAGGGAGAACAGTGAGACATTTTTTATTAGATGGTAAATTTTGATGTTGAGATGTTGGTAACAGTGGAGTTGTGTGTTGCATGAGTAAAGTAACAGTATTTTCATACTCAATTTGATTCTAGTTAAAAAGTTGAGTGATGAAAAAATAATTCATAATTTTTCACTCTAGAAGTAAAATTTTGGCTTGTGTTTAATGAAGGTTATATTGAATATACAAATGAGATATAAATATGAATGTTTTGTTACCTAATACTATGGTCTTTCTTGTTTTAATTTTGAAATGATGGCGTCATTTTTAAATGAACTATGCGTAAAGGGAACAGTAAGACATGCCATGGAAGGGTACACTGAGACGTCTCACTGTTCCCATGTACCAATGATTTGCAAAAACAAACTGTAATTATATTACATTTACCAGTAACTAATATTAAAAATGAACTTACTAGTAACCAATTTAGGAACTGTAGCTTAAAATAATGGATACATTACATTTTAATGGTTTCATAAATAAAAAATTATTCGCAAGATTTAAGAAAATGTAAAAAAAATAATAAAGAATTACATATAAGCTTTGTTTTCAGCAAAAATTCATTTCATTTTTTCGCAAAAGTTTGAAATATCATGGAAAATTCACTTTTCCAAATGTTCCAGATGTTTCAATGGTTTCGAAGTCAGAGATCAAAATGATTCTAAATAAGCCTACAGAACATGTCAAGATAAAGAGACAGCAAGTTTTTGTTTTCTTTTGAAATAAATGTAAATCATTTCAATGTCCGTTAATAGACACTGTAGTGTCTCACTGTACCCTCCTGAATGGGAACAATGAGACATTTGCATTTTTTTGACAAACACGTATTGTAGATTATGTCCTTTATCTATTAACGTTTATGTATTATTATACTCCATGTTTTAATGTCTATTTTTATTGCACTTGATTTTTAAAATACTTGAATTATCACTTGCATACATATGTCTTAATATTTTGTGTCTCACTGTACCACTACTCCCCTACTGATAGAATATGAGTCTTTGTTTTATCATACTCCTTTCACTGCACCATCAATATTTCGACGAAAAAACAGTTTTTTTTTTATTGTATAACTTTCGCTACTGTCCTCTCCAAAGTGATGTATGAAGAGAAAGGGGCGAAACCGAATTGTCAGCGAACTGTAGCTCATGAGTAGGTCAACCAGATTCATGCGTATTTAGCTGTTAATTATTTGTCTTCCTAAAATTAAGCTTTATTATGCTTTTTACTACGTTTACACTTATTTATTGCTATGATGTCTTGTTATATATTTTCAAGTTGGACGTTATTTTAGCAACTTTCTATATGGAATGACGATACAAATTTGAACGGAAAAAATATTTGTCATTATTTCAAATCTTAAGGGGTTAGGTACAGCTTACAGCATTTTTTCCTCCATTACTGTATCTTGTACAATAATGAAAATTAGTATCTATAAAACATTGCCCTTCTGCTATATGAAAAATAGTTTCACGATTTAAAAAAAAATTATTTACATTTTTTTTTTTTTCAAAATTCTGTTCGCTGTGCAGTGATGAAGCGTTTCCCACATAACTCAAAACCTCTCCAACATTCTGTGATGAATTTCTTTGTGTGTATTTATGGCATGCCATATCTACAATATGATGCAAGATCAATTTCCTACCTTTGATAGATTGTCTGATAAAAATAAACTCATTTTTAAAAATGGTCAAATATCAGTATTTTCCTCTAACACAAAATATAAAAAAATATTATTTATTAAGGAATGTAGTTGAAAGAGCATGATATTGTACACATGAGTTTCAGCAATAAAATAAAATAGAGAGAACATGAAAAATTTAACAAGTTTATGAGTTATGAGGGAAACGCTTCATCACTGCGCAGTAAACTGCCACCATTTTGAATTTTGAAAAAAAAAAAATATATATATATATTTTTTTTTTAATCGTAAAAATATTTTTTTTAATATAGCAGAAGGACAGTGTGTTACACATACCAATTTTCATTTTTGTACAAGATACAGTAATGGAGGAAAAAAAATGCTGAATATTTCCAAAAATGTTATTACTGTAAGCTGTACCTAACCCCTTAATGCATTATATTTGCATTTATTTTAAAGACAGTGTTAATAAAAAATAAATTTAAATTTCAGAATTAAACAATTAATAGTCACTGCACTCTACACAGGAGAAGGCACTCAAGAAAACTAAACTTAAACATAACTGGCAGCTGATTTCCATTGCTGTAAATCGTTGAATTTGTTTGTGTAAATTTTGCTTCATTATTATTTTAAAAGTATACATTTCAATGCATACAACAATCCCAATAGGATTTAAGGTACCAGACATTTTTTAAGTTCCATTTTCGCTTTATATATTTTATGACTGCCCCAAGACGCGTTGGAAGAACCAACCAATGCTTCAAAATTCCTAAAAACGAAATAGGCCAATCTGTCTAATCCATTGAGAAATTGATAATATTTTGTGATTGCTCTCATCTCCTGCAACACTGGAAAGGTATCTGGACATCATGCCTAAACAATGAACTCCATTACGCAAAATTAAATTCTACAGACCTCTAAATTAGTTTCCTAAGTTGACAAGATCAGGTTTCTATTACTAGAATCAGAATTTGCCACAAAAACTAACTCTTCAGTATCATCTGCTCAAAGATAATTTCTCCAGAATGTACTAGATACAGTACCAGTCTTGTCACCAAGTAGGTACATTATCACCGAGTGTACTCTTGACAACAATGGAGAGCACTCCTAAATATCTCCTCAGAGCTGCCAAACATAGTGACAGACGCTAGTTCTGTGTGAAATTGGTTAATTTTTCAAAACTATAAACTTGGTACGAAAAAGTGCTTTAGCGTGCGCTGGGCTACTCATATCAAACGTAAATGTGTTGTGTACAATACCCACATCAAATATTATTTTAATGTTCATGCACTTGACATCAATTCAATATAAGAGTATTGTAATGCGTTGAAGAATACTCGTTTCAAAAAGTGTTGTAATGTATACTAGAATATTCATATCGAATCTAAAAGTGTTAATAATAATAATAATAATAATAATAATAATAATAATAATAATAATAATAATAATAATAATAATAATAATCTTTATTGTCATTGAATGAAAAACTTCACTATAGACATTGTCAAATGTTACAATCTTACTGCAATACATTTCATAGATATACAAAATAAAAATTTAATTATAAAAACAATGTAGATATTTATCAAATTACTTAATATAAAGTTAAAAGTACTATATTTACTAGATAAAAGACAGTATCAAGTACTAATTGTCATATGTTTAATAACTAATTAAGAATACTACAAACAGAGGCTAATAATAAACTTAAAAAATGCAACATAAGGTAGTGCAATTTGCTCTGTTCATTAATACATTGAAATTTAAATGTAAATTGATTTACCACTAGGTTTCATTTAAAATCTCATTATTAAAAAAAATTAAGAAACAACAACCATAACATTTAAAACTTTTAAAACTGCATTGTTTAAAAATGTATGTCAATTTCAATTGTAATGTATACTAGAATACTCTTATCAAATATAAATGTGTTGTATTGTAGCCTATACTAGAATACTCATGTCAAACGTAGAAGTGTTGTAATGTATACTAAAATATTCATATCGAATCTAAAAGTGTTGTAATGTATACTAGAATACTCATAAAATATAGAAGTGTTGTAATGTATACTAGAATACTCATAAATATAGAAGTGTTGTAATGTATACTAGAATACTCATAAAATATAGAAGTGTTGTAATGTATACTAGAATACTCATAAAATATAGAAGTGTTGTAATGTATACTAGAATACTCATAAAATATAGAAGTGTTGTAATGTATACTAGAATACTCATAAAATATAGAAGTGTTGTAATGTATACTAGAATACTCTTATCAAATGTAAAAGTGTTGTACTGTATACTAGAATACTCGTATAGAAAAAGTTTTGTAATGTTTACTAGAACACCCATATCGAATCTAAAAGTGTTGTAATGTACAGCGTCCACACCTATGGAGTAACGGTTAGCGCGTCTGTCCGCGAAACCAGGTGGCCCGAGTTCGATTCTCAGTCGGGGCAAGTTACCTGGTTGAGGATTTTTTCGGATTTTCCCTCAACCCTATATGAGCAAATGGTGGTTAACTTTCGGTGTTGGACCCCAGACTCATTTCATCGGCATTATCACCATCTCATTCAGACGCTAAATAACCTAAGATATTGATAAAGCGTCGTAAAACAACCTACTAAAATTAAAAAAAAATAATGTATAGCCTACTAGAATACTCAGAAAATATAGAAGTGTTGTAATGTATATTAGAATACTCATATCAAATATAAAAGTGTTGTATTGTATACTAGAATGTTCGTATATAAAAATATTGTAGTGCTTACTAGATTACCCATATCATATAACACAAAACTCGTACTAATGAGTAGTGATGAGAAATATATACACAAATGCATATTTGTATCGGAGCTGCATATCATAATGAAACTAAGTAATTACATGTTTCATGTTTAATTAAAATGATTAATGCATGGTTGTTCGTGTATATATGCTTATATTTTGAACGTATGTGCACATTTCGAAACTGCAAGCATATTTCATGCATATTTTTAATTTTTTATAGCGAAAACTATTATCTAGTTTCCTGAAATTTGGTAAAACATACTTACTTACTGGCTTTTAAGGAACCCGGAGGTTCATTGCCGCCCTCACATAAGCCCGCCATTGGTCCCTATCCTGAGCAAGATTAATCCATTCTCTATCATCATATCCCACCTCCCTCAAATCCATTTTAATATTATCTTCCCATCTACGTCTCGGCCTCCCTAAAGGTCTTTTTCCCTCCGGCCTCCCAACTAACACTACATACAATTTACTGAAGGTGACGCGTTTACTCGGAAAAATTTATTCAGAATTCTTTGATTTGAATTGAGGAATATGTGCAAATTACTAAAATTGAGCGGAAAGTAACAATTTTCATTTTATCTATTTAGTTCGTACTTATGATTTTAAGACCAGTTTATGGTATAGATGGTATAGTTGACAGTGGGCAACTGAAGTTGGTGTGTTCGTTTTGACATTCCTTGTATAGAGGGCGTTGTGAGATATTAATGGGTTGGTCTGTCATTTTTCCTTGTGTAAATTAAAAGAACAGTTCTTTCAGCTCAATTTCAGTAGTTTGTACGTATTTCACAAGTCAAATCAAAGAGTTCTGAACAAATTTTGTCGAGAAAACGCGTCAGCTAAAGTAAAGAATGATGGTCTGAAGAAGATAGTGATGTGGACGTTAATCCTATCGTGTTACAACATTGTAAGCTTTGTTCGCACTTCATGTGAGGTAGAAGAAACTTTCTCTATGCACAAGTTTATTTTTACGGACAAGAGAAACAAGTTGCGTCCTGAGAACATTGAAAAGGTTATTGCGTCACTAAGTTTCATACAGTTGTGAAAGAAAATGAACTGTCCGTATCAAATTGATTTTAATTAAATTAACAATGGCCAGAAATAAAGTAATAACTAAGAAATTAAAGTGGCTGTGTTTTTCTTTATGTCCAATATGGCCAGTGTGTTGCTTTCCTTGTGATCCAGTGCTATGGCAAGTTTTCCTGCCCTTCAGCTTTTAGTGCATATGGGCTATCAATCTCAAATCGACCGAAATATAGAGAAAATTGACCTTGCAATTTTTAAATATAATGAAACTTTTTCTGTCCGTTGACAACTGTGATACAATGCTTTGTGCAAAGTTTTAGGCATCAGAACTTCATAGTGTTTAAATTAAAAATATTTAAATTTATCGTATTTTCATAAAATTAGCAACTTTAAACTGTTGTGGCTCCGAAACCCTTTCACCCAATGATCAAAATCATGGTTTATTTTGATGCTGAGAAATTAAAGTTTACATCGGCATGTAAACAGATTTTCTTACTTTTTATGGAAATGGAGAAATTTAGATTTTTCTTCATTAAGACGCCTTTGACCACGATAAATTATTTTCAAAATATATGGTTACATTCCGCATTAAAGTACAAATAAACACATTTTTTTTACTGGTGCACCGTTGATAAGAAAGTATTGAAAATATCAAATAAAGAAAATAAATAGTAGCGCGTGAGCTAACCAGCTGACTGTGAGGCCAGGAGACAAACACGTGATGTTTCGTCTAGTAGCGCATAGCTAGGCTAGCTTTATCACAAGTTTTCATAAACACAGGAGTAAAATGACGCCCAGCGCTCTTCAGCTCTCGGCCAGTGCGTGCGGTACTGCGCCGTTCAAGTCCAGGCGTGTCAAAATAATTTATTTAATACCCTCGAAACTTATTGCCGAGCTACTAAGCAAACAATGCCGAATCCCTCTTAATAATTCAAGGTTTTTTCTCAATATTTTTTTACATTTTTACAAATAGGCAAAAAACCTAAAAGTAAGTCAAATCAGATTATCTGTATATCTGTATATAATAAAAATAAGCATTACTTCTTAACATAACCTACAAAATGTCAGCTTCAAAATGAGCTCCCGTTCAATGTTCTGCAGTAAATGGTTATAGAGTTCTGAGCGCTGAAAGAGGCTTGTTTTTATAAAATACGCTAAATTTGTCGCTCAATAGTACGAAAACCGTTTGACTTTCGATAGTATATTTTTGAAAATGCACTGTTCTCAGCTCCTTGTATAAATAGGGGAAAAATTAGAGTATTAAAAAAATGCGAGGTTTTTCACTGATCGATTTCATATGGAATAGCCCATATGTAAGTGCATATTTCGGCATTTTAACTGCATATTTTAGTGTACCTTATATAATTTACTAATGAGTAAAGGCGCATATCTAAGAAGCTTGAAAGCTATATTCTCTTATATACTGAATTTATTATAGAATACAGCGACGTGAGAGAGACATACCCTGTATATTCGTGTAACATTCTTGTTTTTTTAACATAAAAACCATTTCTGGCTATCTGCAATAATATTAAATGACAGACGTTTTATGCAATGATATCTACTTCGTATTCTTAAAATGGTCCGAAAGCGTCTGCAGCTACAAATTCTTTTCTCGTACCAGAAGGCCACCGCTCACTGCTAATAAATTAGAAGACATAATGTTCAGTCGTAAAAGGAAACTTCCATAATCCAGTCTCAGCAAGCACGACCTGTTTCCCGCAAAACGAATTTATGGTAATGTAAATTTCAAAGCTACGTTTGCAAAATTAGCAGCAACTTGAGTGAAACTAAATGGTGTAGAGCAGTAGGTAACTATCCTTCACATTCCGAAGGTCACTGGTTCATATACTGTCTATTCTGAATACTGGCTTTGTTCTTTCAAGGCAGGTGCCAGGCCATTACCTTAAAGTGGACCTTCTTATCTCATCCACGGTCATTAAGAAATCTTGCAACATGAACTTAATTGACATGGTGTCATTAAAGAAACCGGAACAGATATAAAATGGTAGCTTTTAAGAAGTATGAGTATATACAGACATACATGGAACTATTCTTTTGTATTTCGTGCGCATATAAGGAAAGAAACAATTCATGGTATGTTTAAGGGAACTTAATTTATTACTTACGTTAACCCCTGTTTTAAACTACAGATTCAATTCAAAGACGATGAGACCATAATTGAGGGGTTGGGTGCAAGAAAGGCACCTCTCTCAAATGCAAGTTTTGAGAAAATTGATGTTGAAAATTCAAACCGTAATAATGTGATCTATGCACGCCTTTACATTTTGGGTACGCCTGACCTCTACGATCACAGTATTGAACTACAACTTGGTGATCATATGCATGACAGATCAGAGAACACAATAAAGCGTTTTACTCGAAAAGGTCACATCGTCTAAAATGCCCTTCTTGCACCCAGCCCCTCAATTAGACTATAGTTCCTCATTTTACGTTTGTTTAAAATTCTGAAGGCTAATCAGACACAGTAAGACTTTTAAAAGGGACATAATTCTTTATTTAACGTTCATTTTTTAACTACAAATGATATTTAGAGACAATGAGGTGACAATTTTTGCGGTACAAGTGTTAAGGTGGCATTTTATTTTGCGAGTAAGGACATTTGCGAAACGAGGCCGCTACGCAGATTGTGGCAGATCTACGAAGAAAATAAAATACGATAATTTTCAATGTACCGTATATCATACACTACTTTTTTTAGCGTGAAATGTCTGTATTCGACCTACAAGAACAAGAAATTGCAAGTGTTGTTGTTTAGTTAACTGGCCGAAGACATGTTTGAACCTCATAAGTGACACAAATAAGGCATCGCTCATGAAGCAACTAAGCCAGGGGATAATGGGGTAGGGTGGACAGTTCCTTTCCCCTCCATTGCATACATCGTTGACTAGTAATACATTACACTGATTAGTAGTAGGCCTGAGAAATATATGCCGTTATACTACCAGTCGCTTCGTGCGCCTCTGACTTGAGTAGCCTAAGCCTATGTCTCAGAGTTGGGGTGAGTTAACGCAGTGTCTTTCGTTCGTTTGAACTCATGCTTATCATCACGGTAAGTTAGTCCTCTGCGTTTGGGTGGTTGAAAGCCACTCCTTTGACTTCGAAACACAACTATCTGCTAAAGAAAAATTTAAAGATATAATTTTCTCTGTTAAAGGAAACTTGCATTATTTTAAAGACATTTTATTTTCTTTCTGTAGAAAATACACCTAATATAACATTGACAAGTATCAGCCTTTTTATTTCACTATGTTAAAATGATGGTGTATTACGTTTTTGTTTTACATGATTTTATTTCATATACTGTTGCAGTGAATAAACCACATTTTCAAATTTTCAAAGGAGAATGATTACCTGCTGCTAGAAAAAAAGAGCCTTACATCTAGAAAAACTTCGTTCCACTTCTGCAGAAACAATAAGAATATATCTGAAATATTTTATACAAGCATTGTCTATCTCAAAATCTGTATCATTATTAATAAATTTTCTCATTTGAAATTAAGTCACAAATTTTACATGGAGCTAAATATCCATAATGTTTATCCAGTATTTTTTTCATCTTGTTTGCTACATTTTTTTTTTTCTATTTCGTGTTCCAACTATTCAGTTTTGTCACAATATCACTGACTACACGTTATTTTCTGTCTGTAGAAAATACACTTTATATAACATTGACAAATATCAGCCTTATTATTTCAATATGTTAATATGATAGCGTATTACGTTTTTGTTTTACATAATTTTTCATTTAATATATTGTTGCAGTGAATAAGAAACCACATTTTCAAATTTTCAAAGGAGAATGATTGCCTGTTGCTAGAAAACACAGCCTTATATCTAGAGAAACTTCGTTCCACTTCTGCAGAAACAATGGGGGCATATTTGAAATATTTTACATAAGCATATTTATCTGAAAGTTAGAATTTATAAAACAGTTATATTACCGGTTGTTCTGTATGGTTGTGAAACTTGGACTCTCACTCTGAGAGAGGAATATAGGTTCAGGGTGTTTGAGAATAAGGTGCTTAGGAAAATATTTGGGGCTAAGCGGGATGAAGTTACAGGAGAATGGAGAAAGTTACACAACACAGAACTGCACGCATTGTATTCTTCACCTGACATAATTAGGAACATTAAATCCAGACGTTTGAGATGGGCAGGGCATGTAGCACGTATGGGCGAATCCAGAAATGCATATAGAGTGTTAGTTGGGAGACCGGAGGGAAAAAGACCTTTAGGGAGGCCGAAACGTAGATGGGAGGATAATATTAAAATGGATTTGAGGGAGGTTGGGTATGATGATAGAGACTGGATTAATCTTGCACAGGATAGGGACCGCTGGCGGGCTTATGTGAGGGCGGCAATGAACCTTCGGGTTCCTTAAAAGCCATTTGTAAGTAAGTAAGTAATGTATATATATATATATATGTATATATATATATATTACCATAACTGTACCTATTTTAAAAAAGGGGGACAAAACCAACTGTGGTAACTTTCGAGGAATATCACTTTTGTTGACGTCGTACAAATTTTTGTCCAATATTCTTTTGAGAAGATTAGCTCCGTACGTAGATGAAATTATTGGGGATCATCAGTGCGGTTTTCGGCGTAATAGATCGACTATTGATCAGATTTTTTGTATTCGACAAATAATGGAGAAAAAATTGGAGTATAAGGGTACAGTCCATCAGTTATTCATAGATTTCAAAAAGGCATATGACTTGGTTAAGAGGGAAGTATTAGGCCTATATGATATTCTTATTGAATTTGGTATTCCCAAGAAACTAGTTCGATTAATTAAAATGTGTCTCAGTAAAACATACAGCAGAGTCCGTATAGGTCAGTTTCTATCTGATGCTTTTCCAATTCACTGCGGGCTAAAGCAGGGAGATGCACTATCACCTTTACTTTTTAACTTCGCTCTAGAATATGTCATTAGGAAAGTTCAGGATAACAGGCAGGGTTTGGAATTGAATGGGTTACATCAGCTTCTTGTCTATGCGGATGACCTGAATATGTTAGGAAAAAATACACAAACGATTAGGGAAAACACGGAAATTTTACTTGAAGCATGTAAAGCGATCAGTTTGGAAGTAAATCCCGAAAAGACAATGTATATGATTATGTCTCGTGACCAGAATATTGTACGAAATGGAAATATAAAAATTGGAGATTTATCCTTCGAAGAGGTGGAAAAATTCAAATATCTTGGAGCAACAGTAACAAATATAAATGACACTCGGGAGGAAATTAAACGCAGAATAAATATGGGAAATGCGTGTTATTATTCGGTTGAGAAGCTCTTATCATCCAGTCTGCTGTCCAAAAATCTGAAAGTTAGAATTGATAAAACAGTTATATTACCGGTTGTTCTGTATGGTTGTGAAACTTGGACTCTCACTTTGAGAGAGGAACATAGGTTAAGGGTGTTTGAGAATAAGGTGCTTAGGAAAATATTTGGGGCTAAGCGGGATGAAGTTACAGGAGAATGGAGTAAGTTACACAACACAGAACTGCACGCATTATATTCTTCACCTGACATAATTAGGAACATTAAATCCAGACATTTGAGATGGGCAGGGCATGTAGCACGTATGGGCGAATCCAGAAATGCATATAGAGGGAAAAAGACCTTTAGGGAGGCCGAGACGTAGATGGGAGGATAATATTAAAATGGATTTGAGGGAGGTGGGGTATGATGATAGAGACTGGATTAATCTTGCACAGGATTGGGACTGCTTGCGGGCTTATGTGAGGGCGGCAATGAACTTTCGGGTTCCTTAAAAGCCATTTGTAAGTAAGTAAGTAAGTAAGCATATTTATCTCAAAATCTGTAACATTATTACAAGTTTCCTCATTTGAAATTAAGTAACAAATTTCGTCCTCGGCATCTTGCTATTATTCTTCTTTACAACACGTTGAATGTTGCCTGTTACGAATAGCAGTATTCGGTCGTAATGTAACCGATCAACTGAAGTTCACTGCTGAACGAAACACACTGAAATCCCCCAATGCAAATACGTACTGGTATTTTTTTTTATACCTGAAGTCAGAGGCGCATGAAGCGCAATGTAACAGCATACAATTCTTAGCCCTACTGATTAGATTGCAAGTCGTATGTACAGAAAATAAGCAGAGCTTCATCAGAGTGAGTCTCTTTTTTTTATTTCTACAAATATGTTTTTTTATTATCATTTTGTGTAAGACTGTACGAAAAGTTGCGAGAAGTATGCTTACATTCAAATAGTGGGCGCTGCCGATCAATAAACTTCCTTCTATTAAAACCAGTAGATGGCACTGTTACACCTCATAGGCTACAGTGACTCTATGTCACTGTATATTAGGCCAGAATCCGTGGATATCCAGAGTACCGCAATCCTTTGCGACGGAAATGTCGACAAATCAGTCATTGTTATTCCAGAGCGCGCTATTTGCCGTATACAGTTGTGTAGGGAATGAATGTAGCTTATGTAGCCTGAATCAGAGTCAAATATTTTTAATTTTAAGGGCTACGGACACTGGCCTAAATTTAGTTTTACTTTAAATGTTCCTATCCCAAGCGTCTTGAAATGGAATAACAATGGCGGCCGATTCCACGGAATCTATATTAGCTACGCATTAGGGTACGTACACGTTGGGGCGACGATAAACGATAAAAGAAGCAGCGATGCTATATCAGAGAGAATTGAAGCATGCATTGTTATTGAGGTGTGCATATTGGAGTAACGATAAAAGCGTAGATACATGATAAAAGCGACAGAAAAGAAAATTTCCATTTTCTTCGCTCTTGTCGTTCATATGATCTCTGGTTAAGATAATATTAATCTGTATAATGACCGGTGGTTATTAATATATCCTAATATTAATCAATTTATTATTATTTCGGCATATTAAGTTAATTATCATAGATATTGGCAAATTGATCAGTTGTGTATTTATTCGAAATACGTTATGTGATCACAAGAACCAAATCACATCACAATGAATTAAATTCATTATATATTGTATGTATGTACAGACGTGGACAAATTATTAGCAAAATTGAACATTTTTATTATATATTTTTACAAAATATGGTTCTTAAATTTAGACTACAGTTGACATTTTTGTGTATTTCCAAATAATTAGCCAAATTGAAGATTTGTATTGTATATTTTTCAAAATTTAACTCTTCAATTTGGACTACATTTAATATTTTTGCATATTTACAAATTATTAGCAAAATTGAAGGTTTTTATTGTATATTTTTACAAAATTCGATTCTTCAATTTCGACTACAGTTGACATTTTGGATATTTCCAAATTATTAGCAAAACTGAAGATTTTAATTTTATATTTTTACAAAATTTGGCTCTTCAATGCAGTTGACATTTTTGCTAATTTATAAATTATTAGCTAAATTCAAGATTTTTATTATATATTTTTACAAAACTTGACTCTTCAATTTAAACTACAGTTGACATTTTTGCATATTTCTGTCTGCTGTAATGATGGAAATATGCAAAATTGTTAGCTGTAGTCTAAATTGAAAAGTCAAATTATATATATACAGACGTGGACAAATTATTAACAAAATTGACGATTTTTATGATAATTCTGTTTACATATATATATATATATATATATATATATATATATATATATATATATACAATATATAAATTTTATACTAGCTTTGGGATAAGAAACGGGTTCAATTTTGTACGTATTTAAGTTGCATTAACCTTGAACCTAGCAGATGATATTTCCTATATATCTTCTTTCATTAAGTGACGTATAGAATATCTTCTACTGATAAATCAAAATGTTCGCTTCCCGCGTTCTCGTTGCTCCGATATGAACACTTGACTCTATGATAATACCAAAGCGTCGCTAGGTCGTTTATTTTATCGTTTATCGTTGCTCCAACGTGTACGTACTCTTACTCATTTAAAAAATGCTGGCAACTTTACAGTTTGTTAAATTTTTAAACAAAACTGAGAGGTGGATTGAGATAGAAGGGGCTTTTAAAATCTTCAGACAGGCTAAGACATATTAGTTCGAAAGCATTAGTAATAAAACTGTAATAACCGGAAATCTAGCATAATTTAGACCCTCAGTTGGCATAATGGGTCTTTCCGAGTGTGGTAACGCTGGTTTTGCATTAATAGTGCGTAAATGGAGTCTGCGAGCGGCTCGGTTGAGACTCAAGGCGTCGCGTTGCGGTTGGTCTGCAATCTATTCACCAAGTATAACGAACTACAGGAGCAGCACGTCTCATGAATGGATAAAAATCGTACTACATTTAAAATAGCGACATATCATCGACAAGGAAATTCTTTCAGAAGATGGAAAGACCAAATAAAACAGGAGACGGGACAGGTTTAATAGCGTAAGCCGTGATGTTAATGATGATAGCGTTAGAAATATACAATTCTATATGTCATGCAGCTACAAGTTCTCCTCTGTGATAAAAAGTGGATTCTCTTTATTTGGTTATCTGAGTTCTATTTAATGCTTCTCGACTTCGCACGACGTCAGAGAATAGACTGGAAATGTTCTTTATAACTTAAGTTTCCAGATTGTAATTAGCACCATTATGCTTCCTGCATATCTCGGGAAGATGTTTCTGTGAAACCGACAAAATTGTTTGACAGCATTCTCCACTCTCATACAAAGTCATTGTCAGTGTTTTATTGTTGTAAATACTTCTGCAAAGGTATAAACCAGTGATTCTCAAACTGTGTTCCGCAGAGCTGGTTCTGGGGTTCCGTGATTTTTTTTTCTTGACGGAGGAGGGGCCCGAAGGCTTGTATCGAAGTATAAGGCTTATTGGGCTTACCGCTATTGGTCTGTGAATGGCATTTGTCGCCGAACGGCCTAGAGAGGGAAGTGACAGCGTTTTGCAGTCACAACGCTGAATTGTGACAGGTCCGGAAAAATCACTGTCACAGATAATAGTAACACATTTAGGTCCAAGATACAAAAATGACTATTATGGATTTTATTAAATTTAAAATAAGGCATATATACTTTTAATTTAGACCTGGTATCGTAATGGTGCATGTATGTCGATATGAAGAAGAATGGATCGTATGAAATGGACGGACAGAATAAGAAATGAAGCTGTGCTAGAAAGAGTAGATGAAGAAAGAATAATGGTGCATCTGATCAGGAAGAGGAAGAAAAATTGACTGGGCCACTGATTGAGAAGAAACTACCTACTGAAGGATACAGTGGAAGGAAGAGTTCAAGAAAGAAGAAGATAGATGATAGACAACAATCACAATCTAAACACCAGGTCACAGGAGAACCAAATCCTAGCAATTCCTGCCCATAGAACATCCCACTATTCATCCTCTTCTACTGCCTCAAACCCCGTGAATGGAATTCTCTACCTCACAAGATTAGGGGCTGCCAGACAATAACTACTTTCAAGAAAAGGCTAAACGATTTCTTACGGGAGCAATCAAATTGAAGTTATAATTATAATCATGATCGAGTTTAGGTATGATGATGATTATTATTATGATTATGATTATATAATTATTTTATTGGTGTGTTGTGGAGATAAAAAGAATTGTCATTGTATTATATTAATTATGTATTGTATTGTATTAATTATGTTTTGTTTATAGCAATATAGTGATTCTGTATCATACTGGTTGAGTGGAAGAGAAGGTTGAATGGCCTTAACTCTGCCAGTTAAAATAAACCATTATTATTATTATTATTATTATTATTATTATTATAAGATATATAGTTCCTATGTGAAGACTAAGAGGAAGGCGAAAAGAAGGAAGATTGAAGACTGCTGAGTTTGCAGTGAAAGATCTGCCCTTGCGCAGAAAACAATGAATGAACTTCGTATAATGAGAAAAAAAACTGCATCGAGATTCAAGACAAAGCCCGAGACATGGGAGGAAAATATTAAAATAGACTTGAGGGAGGTAGGATATGATTGTAGAGACTAGATTAATCTTGCTCATGATAGGGATCGATGGCGGGCTTATGTGAGGGCGGCAATGAACCTCAGGGTTCCTTAAAAGCAGTAACGAAGTACGAGGGAGGTTCAAAAAGTAACCTTAATAATTGTTTTATTAATTGAATATGTACAATAAGACTACAAACACTTCATCACTTTTCAACATAGTCCCCACTACGTTCAATGCAAGTGTTCCTGTTATACTATGTTGAAAAGTGATGAAGTGTTTGTAGTCTTATTGTACATATTCAATTAATAAAACAATTATTACGGTTACTTTTTGACTCTTCCTCGTACATAAGTATTTTCAACATTCGTAATAACAAATACATTGGTCTACGTAAAGATTAATTCTGTAGTGCTCGGGAAAAGTGGCACAAGTCAAAAATGTTAATTTTACAAGAGAAGGAAAAAAACTGTCTTCACACTGGTTTGTGTCGATTTTATTTTCTTCTCTATGAATTATTGTAATGGGGGAAATACTTATGTCTCTTTTCCCAAGCGAGCAGATGTTCCGTAAGTTGTCAATAAATTAATCAAAAATGTTTGTGGAAACTCACTTGTCACTTTTCTCAACCATTCCGAATTTTTGGTCCTACAAAATTATTTGTGACGATTACCATTTGTTATTAATGGAGAAAAATTCGATCCGGTGCAGTGGGTTGAACTTCGGCGTAGCTCAGTGGTTAGAGCACCCAGTGCGTAGAAATGGGGATCCCGGGTTCGATCCTCGGCGCCGGAGCGAATTTTTCTTCATTAATAACGAATACTTCAGTGTTGACAGTTGTATCCCAACATTCCTCTATTGATCCGTATATATTACACATGTTTAACCTTTTACAATATTAACATGTAACGAATTTAATACCAAACAGTTGCAACAAGGGCAGAAAATTCAGGAGGATATCTCCCGCACGAGTGTCGGATTAAAGTAACTCCCCAATACTGGATAACTAGAACACGTCACGGTCTGCCACGGTCAATAGGCGGAAAGTTGTCAGCGGAGCTTGAAATTCGGGCCCCGGGATTCGAGACCAGCCATATCGCTTGACGTGACAGTCTGTCTTCCTGTCTGTTATCTGCGCACGTGGCTGCTCCAGTTCATGATTCAAGATCTCACGTGCTAACAGCGTCTGAGATAAGCAGGCTGCATAGCAGCTTCGCGGTCCATGACACTTGACGGTGGGGGATACTATTTGTGATTGACAAGAAGTCTTACTCATGGGAATCCCCCGCTGTGGCTGAGTGGTCAAATCTTCAGCCTGTCACGTAGACGGTCCGGGTTCAAGTCCCGGCGAGGCCTGAGATTTTTCAGTTCGGATTTTTCTCGGGGTTCTCTCGTTTCCCCATATTATTATACAGGGACATCATTTTATTTTTACTTCAATTTTTATTGTACCTGAGTTTTTGAATGTACTTCACTCCCACCCCTTCTACTAAGGAAGTTCCAACTCCACACAGAACCAAGACCGCAGATAGTAAGCAGTACTGAGTTACTGAGTATAGTACGTTCCAGAAATATGTTCGCGTTTTCCAGTGATGAAAGAGCTTTCAATATTGAATCATATTTTCGCACAGGTACTGTCCGTTTGCCTACGTCGCATCCCGATTTCCCCCACCTGCTTCTGCTCGCCCCTCTGTAATAGCTGGGCTGTCTTAGCTCTTTTCTGAAAACATTAATTTCTCTTAGGAATTGGAAGTTTACGTAATATTATACAGCTGTTTTATTTAACTTAAAGAAAAGGGCCTCGTTAAGTAATTAACTGTCACGTGATTTCCCCCCTTTCTACAATCCTGCGGCATAACCACTTGGACGGACAGTAGATAGCATGTCTGAGTAATTTTATATTTTCGGGTCGGGCAGAAGTGAAGATTAAATTTACAGTACGTAGAGTAGGTACAGAATTATTTCAACATGAGTTACTAGTACGAAGGACGAAACTGGCAATTGGAATTAGATGCAATAGTCTATAGTGCGATAATATGCACAAAAGAACTGAAGCCTGTATCGAAATGAACGGCCACCATTTTCAAAATTGTGTTTAAATATTCATATTATGATTATTTTTCAATTTAACTTCTTTCTCTATATTGTACGCTAATGTGCTGTAGACAGTATAATATACACTGCATAATGAATACGTTCGCATGGATAACTCAGTTCGTGAGTAAAAACACTTATTCTTAATACAGTACTGTACTTTGATTAAAGAAAAACCTAATGAAAATTATCAAACTCAAAATCGCGATATTTCCTAGTTTACGTAAATGGATGAACTACTTTTCTTCCTTCCTATACCTAGTAGAGTGATTTGTGTTTTACGCCAGTATCATCGAACTCCAGTCTTGGAGGGGGGAGCAAGCGGTGTTTCCGGTTCTCTAAAGGTATAGACAGGTTAATATTAAAAATGTTAGTAAAAATAAAATGATGTCCCTGTATAAGCATCTACATTCCTCCGAACATCTCTCCATTCCGTTGTTTCTCCATAGCATCCCCCGAACGCCGGCTGGCAACGCACGAAGGTGCCTGGTCTAGTGACGAGTGGGGTTGCGTGCTCGAAACCTGGGTGCGCAGCGAACCTTAGTGTAGTCCGCCAGTTTGAGTTTGAGAATGCGCCAAACTTGAGGATTAGCGCAATAGACCTAAACTCGCAGTGCTGTGTCGTAGTAAGTCTATTTCCTGTCCACCGCTGTGGAGTAACGGTCAGCGAGTCTGGCAGTGAACCGAGAGGGCGCGGGTTCAAATCCTGGTTGGGGCAAGTTACCTGATTGGATTTTTTCCGGAGGTCTCCCTCAACCAATTGAAGCAGAACTGCTGGGTAACTTTCGACGTTGAACCTCGGACTCATTTCGCCATCATTAATTCACTTATCATCATCATCATCATCATCATCCATACCGGGTTAAGTTTACGGTGCGACGTGTTGTACTTGTACAAGAGCGCGGCCGTTCGGCTACCCAATCATTCACAAAACAGGAGTGGTAAGCACAATAAGCCTCAGGCTGCAGTGTAAGCCTTCGGATCCCTTCTCCGTACAAGAGAGGAAAAGAAAAGTCTATTAATGAATAAATTAATTTAAAAATGAATTAAGTAATTAGTAGAGCGGTGCAGACGGAGCACATGACAGACAGAATGGCATCATAGCAAGGGTTCCGACGTCACTTCGCGTGTTCCCTGTGTACACGCGACGGTCATGTACACGATGTGTTGACGTACAGACGACACAATAGAAATGACACAGTTCCCTAACGTTTCTGCAATTAATTTTCTACAGATACTTTAATAAGATATCAAAATTGCAAAACTAATTAACCATTTCATCCTAAACAAATAATATATACTTTACATGTATGATTTCATATAGAACGCAAACAAAATCACTGTTTATTTGTAACGGGTTCATGATAGTCTATTCGCAAAAGAACTTGAACTATTGTTTTTTTGTCTTTTTCTTTTCCTTACAATGAGTGTGAGTTATTAATGCACATGTTATACGTTATCACTTTTTTTACAAATAGACCTATTGTTATAGTGTACATCAAATGACATTTGTAAGTTATTAACAGAAAACGATTATCGTCTATATGATAGCATGGCCTTATATGTGGAGAAGCTTCTTTCTACGTCTGTTGAAACAACTGGGGCATACGTAAAATCCTATACAACATTTTTTTTTCAACTTGTTAGTTCTTCAAAGGAATCCTTATCTCCAGAAATACTGTCACTAATCTTGCAAAGCTTATAATATCCACCATTTTTTTCAACATATTTATTATTTTCTCAGATATTATTTTAGCAATTTTATCGTCTACTTGAGTCATTTTCTTCCAGATATTTCGCAATAGGAAAAACTGATCAACCAGTTTTGTACCAGACTTTTCTAAATCTGTTATGCAATCACGAATAAACCCGTAATTCGATTCAATGTATTCCAATTGTTATTTTATGCTTGAATCAACCAACAGACGTTGGGCTAGTGGTATTGCAAATGCATCTTTTACATCAAATGATTGAATAACATTCTGGACCTGGTCGAAATATTTACAGTAATAAATGCAGGCCTTCAATCAGCAATCCCATCGAGTAAGTATAGGAGAAGGAGGAAGAGATACACCAGGACATATCTTCTTGAATGCTTAACAAAACGCATCACACATTTCTTCATGGAACACGGATGAAGAACTATGACCCTGCTCACATTTTCGCCTTTTTTTTCAACTTCATGAGGGCACGTTTGTGTACATCCCTATTTACATGTCTTAGAATATCACATGCTCTATTTACTGAAACTGATATTTTACGCAATTTGCAGAATAGTTTATCTTCGCTGCAACAAAAAAATATCACCATATTCGGAAATAAGTCTCTTATACTTCGCCGAACGAATTTTCTCCCCCTTATGCATCGTAATACTACTGTAGAACAAAACTGTTCTCATGTTCCTTCAGTATTGACGTTTGCTTTACTAAGCTGTACCTACTGCATGCAGCTATCCTGTGTACCGCAGAGTCAGACCTCTGCGGGTACACAAGGTGAATTTACAACCCTTGCCCTGTTGCCGTTGTGTCGAAAAACTGCTCCCTTTGCACTGCTCTAGTAATTAGTAAATGAATTAACGAAAGAGGGAATAAGAGAATAAGCTGATGAAAGAAGGAACGAAAAATTGAGCGAAAGAACGAACTGTTGAACAAATGAACGAACGAAAAACTGAACAAGCGAAGGAACAAATACATAAAAACTAATGATAATGCGAATGGACGAAATAATGTACAAACGAATTAATGAGCGAGAGAATAGCCTACATAAATGAGTGAAAGAACGAGTGAATGAATGAATGAATGAAAAAGTTAAGACATGGGCAGAAATAAAGAATGAATA
The DNA here is from genome assembly GCF_040183065.1 of Periplaneta americana. Lineage (NCBI taxonomy): Eukaryota > Metazoa > Arthropoda > Insecta > Blattodea > Blattidae > Periplaneta > Periplaneta americana. The sequence goes on from NC_091119.1 coordinate 165,216,085, forward strand.
AATAGCAGCTACAAATAAATCAAATCTATTCAATCTTCTTTGTAGGCTATAATTGGGTAAAGAATTAACACTTGTTTCAGTAAAGCTGAAACAAATTCACTCGCATTCAGTAACTAAATTTATTTCATTTCGGTTGTTTAAGAGAAAAAAATCGCTACATCTAAGTCACGGGCCGGAGATATTTCAATGCCGGCAGTGGGTAATTAATTCATAGGAGTGAAAGGAAACGAGGGATAGTGAGCTTTACCTTCTCGGTCGGACGTCGACATGCTCGTTTTTCTCCAACTCAGTGTTCAAAATAAGACTGTAAATTCAATTCCTCTGATTTTTTCTTGCTAAACGCCTGCAGGCAATCATACTATTTTGTAATGTCAGTAAAACTGACAAAATGTCAAATAATTCTAAGTATAAAGAACATAAACAAGATTAAATGTCGCATTGTGAACTTCATAGCTTTCCACCCAAGTAATTATTTCCTGTTTTCTTAATTAGATCCTTCAATATCTTATTTAACGTCATATGAGTTGCTATTTGAGTGGTTTTCCATTACAGTGTAACTGTTTCTTCTGGATAACATAACCTTACATGCTAGTTGTAGGCCTATTTCTGGAAAAGCGTTCTTCTGCTTAGATTGTCACTACTTTACAAATATTATTTTTCAGTTCATCGTCCGAGACTTAAATTCAAATAAAAACTTCGTTATCATCACCACCATGTCGTTTAGAGTTTATTCTAACCCATATTCATGGTTTACCCCATATCACACTCGACCGACTTACGTACTTATCTACTGCATCCATTTGGGCTATTATGACGTAATTTGACTTCGTTCAAGTACTGTTTAGAAGCTAATTAGTGTCTCATTGATACAAGAATTCGAGATTGAATGTAACTGAAAACTAAGAAATTATTTATATTATCATTATTATTAATTAAAGTATATGATTATGTCTCGTGACGATAATATTGTACGAAATGGAAATAAAAAAATTGGAAATTATCTTTTGAAGAGATAGAGAAGTTCAAATATCTTGGAGCAACAGTAACAAATATAAATTATACTCGGGAGGAAATTAAACACACAATGAATATGGGAAATGCCTGTTATTATTCGGTTGAGAAGCTTTTATCATCCAGTCTGCTGTCAAAAAATCTGAAAGGTAGAATTTATAAAACAGTTATAGGCCTATTACCGGTTGTTCTTTATGGTTGTGAAACTTGGACGCTCACTTTGAGAGATGAACAGAGATTAAGGGTGTTTGAGAATAAGGTGCTTGGGAAAATATTTGGGGCTAAGAGGGATGAAGTTACAGGAGAATGGAGAAAGTTACACAACACAGAATTGCAAGCATGTATTCTTCACCTGACATAATTAGGAACATTAAATCCAGACGTTTGAGATGGGCAGGGCATGTAGCACGTATGGGCGAATCCAGAAATGCATATAGAGTGTTAGTTGGGAGGCCGGAGGGGAAAAGACCTTTAGGGAGGCCGAGACGTAGATGGGAAGATAATATTAAAATGGATTTGAGGGAGGTGGGATATGATGATAGAGAATGGATTAATCTTGCTCAGGATAGGGACCAATGGCGGGCTTATGTGAGGGCGGCAATGAACCTCCGGGTTTTTTAAATGCCAGTAAGTATTATTATTATTATTATTATTATTACTATTATTGTTAAAAAGTCAACCACAGAAATTCTTGAAAAAAAAAAATATATAAGCAATGAAAGACAGAGGCTTATTAAAAGCAGATAATCTCTGATAACGCGACAGATCGGACATGGTGGCATTTGACAATTGAAAAAGAGCTTTTAATTAGTTATTTTACGACGCTTTACCAACTGTTATGGTTATCCAACGTCTGAATGAGATGAAGGTGAGCGAAATGAGTCCAGGGTCCAGCGCCGACAGTTACCCAGCATTTGCTCTTAATGGGTTGAGCGGAAAAAAGCTCAACCAGGTAACTTGTTCCAACCAGGATTTGAACCCGGACCAGCTCGTTCACGGTCATGCATGCTAACCATTATTCCACAGCGATAGACGAAAGGGAGTTCTTAGCTACATTATTATTATTATTATTATTATTATTATTATTATCATCATCATCATCTCATATCTTACATAAAGCATCAGTTTATTTATATTTTATAAGCTAAGACATTGTCAGTAAACTGACAAAGACCAGCCATTAACTCTCAGTACCTTAAAAATATTTAAAAAGCGTAGCTAAATAAAGACTGCCTACAATGTTATGGTACGGGCCTAGCATACAAATTACGGATGAGATTCACTACAACAAAAGTCTGTGAATGAATCGGCCACGAAGAGATATGAAAGTTTCCCTTTTGAAAGGAAGTGAAAACACTAGATTCAAAGAAGTGAAGTTACGAAGATATTTAAAATGCTGCCCATGCTCGTGCGCGTCAACAGGTATTGTCTGTCTCACTCAGAAAACGGATCCTACCTACAGCGACGGCTTCACAATGTTATGGAATCAATTCCGGAGATCTACTCCTTCATTTGATCCACACAAAGTGACAAGTACAGAGGGTAGACTGAGACTTAAAATTTTATCTCCCATGGAATTTTCACGTGTATCAGAACTATCTTATTTCGATTTTAAGTTAATGTATTTATTATAAGTTGCATTAAAAAGGAAATCTGAATTAAAAATCAATGGATCTATTCTTTCCCCACTATGCCGTGTGTATTTCAAAATATGAGTATAACAAATGGGAATTTAACATTGTCATTAGAAGCGTATGTAGGTCTACGGTACAATTTAAATTCGTATAGGTTTATACTAGGTAATTGGTCATGAGTATTCAATTAGACCTTAACTTGTTGCCAACTTGTAAACTATACATCGTCGTTGATTTTATGAAACCTCGTATGTAACACTACAGGGCATAATTTTTTATAAGGAAGAGGGAATTAATTAAATATCAATAGGCCTACACTAATCCTCGATGATGTCGTTGTTGTCCCTCATATTCACCAACGTTTTCTACCGAATTATTTAATATTCTTATGCAGGCCTATTGATATTTAATTACTTTTTCCTTCCTTTTCCTGCTTTTACAACGTTTATAAGATTTAAGTTGACAATTCAAAATAATTAAATAATTCATTCATAGTGTTCTGCCGAAGGACAACTCTTTCACTGCAAACCCAGCATTCTCCAGTCTTTCCTATTTTCTGCCTTCCTCTTAGTCTCCGAATATAATCCATATATCTTAATGTCGTCTATTATTTGATATCTTCTTCTGCCCGAACTCTTCTCCCGTTCACCATTACTTCCAATACATCTTTCAGTAGGCAGTTTCTTCTCAGCCAATGACCCAGACAATTTCTTCTTCTCTTCTTGATCAGTGTCATGATGTCAATACTTTAAATATTTTATTTTTAAGTTCTTTAAATTTAGATTATGAAGGCAATATTAAACAACACCTGTAGCCTAAACCATTATTAAATAATCACATTCACCAGTTCGAACAAGCTACCTTCTGTAGCCAGACAGTAATTAGGCTCACTGTATTGTGAGATGGAACTCTTCTACTAGGAAAGGATCCAGACATCATCAATATACAATACGTAATGCTTTGACAACATTTTATCAGGTTTAAGTTGGCAATTCAAAATTATTACTATATCTTGGTGTTTTTAGTGGGTTTTACGACGCTTTATCAACTTCTATGGTTATCTAGCATCTGAATGAGATGACGGTGATATTCATTTATCCATAGTGTTTTGCCCAAGGGCAGGTCTTTCACTGCAAACCCAGCATTCTCCAGTCTTTCCTATTTTCTGTCTTCCTCTTAGTCTCCGCAAATGATCCATATATGTATCTTAATGTCGTCTTTGTATGGAGCATGGCATTGTATGGGGCAGAAACATGGACATTACAACGAAGCGAATAGAAGCATTTGAAATGTGAATATGGAGAAGAACGGAACGTGTGAAGTGGACAGACAGAATAAGAAATGAAGCTGTGTTGAAAAGAGTGGATGAAGAAAGAATGATGCTGAAACTGATCAGGAAGAGGAAAAGGAATTGCTTGGGTCACTGGCTGAGAAGAAACTGCCTACTGAAGGATGCACTGGAAGGAATGGTGAACGGGAGAAGAGTTCGGGATAGAAGAAGAGATCAGATGATAGACGACATTAAGATATATGGATCATGAGGAAACGAAGAGTAAGGCAGAAAATAGGAAAGATTGGAGATTGCTGGTTTGCATTAAAAACTTGCCCTCGGGTAGAACATTGAATGAATGACCACGGCAAATAGTTTCATAATATTAACTTATGACAAAAGTTATATCGTCATAATAGAAGTCATGACGTTTTAGTTGGCATGGTAATATTTTACGGCACTGGTACAATAATGTCGCACAATATGAAGATTTTCACTAACGATAATAGTAATATGCGGTATGTTGAAGTTTTCATGTTCGAGGAAAAGTTTGAAAAAGCGAAACGTAGTTGAGCTTTTTTAATTTCCGAGAATTGAAAGAAAACATACCGCTCGTGTATCGTACATTATTTTGTGCGAAGATCGTTTATTACATACCTGAAAGAGGAATTTCTAATTAGTTGCAATGAAATCTCCATATTGGTTTCTGTTCAATGATTGCAAATTTGCAAAACAAAAATATCTATCTTCAACATTGTGGCTTTAAAATGTTTTCTGTGTTTACTATACTCCAGCAGGCCGTGATGTACGTCTGTCTTTTTTTCCCCCAGTCTATGATGAGTCTGCAATCTTGTTGATTTTTTCACGGCTTCCTTAATGTTACTTGCATCACGAATCCAGTAACTTTAGTGGAGTTGTAGAGTTTACTTAATTTTTGCAAATATTTAAAAACAATAATTAACAGTGCAATTTAGGTGAAATTGCAGTGGTAAGTTTCCAATTTATAATTATTACTATATTGAACGTCTCTAAAATAATATGCTAAAAGCCTAAAGCAGTAAAATCAATATATCACTTAAGCGGTAAGAAGAGGGAAATTGTTATGTGTGTTAGGTTGGGAATACTGAATGTGGAATTTTAGACTTTCCGCGGATTGGTTTTGTGCGGAAACCAAGCAAATACGCACGATCTCGCACAAAGATTGTTTATACTAATGCTGGAGTGTAAAAAAAAAAAAAACATACTGTAATAATTTTAAGCCAACATGATATTTTAAAATTAAATTACCATATTTACAAATTGTGAGATAGAAACTTGTATCATGAAAGAATTCAGCAATTAATTCTCTTTCTTCTCTTTCTTATCTTTCTAAGTAAATGAATTTCTGCGTAGAACAGTTCATTGAATAAAATATTTTCTTCTGCAGTATAACAATTAACAATTTGAAAGTTAATGCCATGAAACAGAATTCTACGAATAGTTGCCAATAGTCAGTAGATAGCCTTATTTTCTTTTTACAGGGCCTACTAATTTAATACGCGTGGTCAATTACGTAAGATACGGTAAGAGTTCCAAATTACTAACGGCAATGTTGAATCCCTAAGCACTATATTTTGAAATCCACACGGAATAGCCTATACAGAGAGTGTGTGTCTGTGTCTGTATGTATATTCGATCCGTGATTGTCCATTAAGGGCCAAGGCCGACTGCTGGCCTCGCATCTTAGGCGGAGTTATTGGGGGGGGGGGGCAGTGCCCCCCCCCCAAACTTTCTGAGCTCTTCTTCTTTTTCTATTAACGTTAGAAAATACTGAATTCAAAATATCTTATTTGCTTTTGTTTACGATTAAGTTTCAGTGCTTTAATTGATGAATTAATGTCTTCAGATCATGTGTCTGGACTATAACAGGCCTATTTATTTTTAATTTCTGAATGTATAAGAATTTCTATACTTTATTTGAGGAATGGAAGCAGTGTAATGTTTCTTTTGTAACAGCCTGTACACATGTGTTAGAAGTCTGCAGATGTTCAGGCCGCCGCCTGGAGAAATATGAATGACAAACTGCACAACAATGCAGAAAAAAGAAAAGTGATCGCGGTATGTGTAAACTGAAAGACGAGATTAAATAAAATAATTGGAGTTTATATTTCATATGATATCTTCAGGAAGATAAGCTCCATATAAAAACGTTTCTGTTAGCACTGTTACGTAGTTTTATTGATGTATGCATGTATTTCTGTACGAGAGAGAAAAAGAGGGAGATTGTTTTAAGTTATGTCCTATTATAATTTGCAGTAGACTTACAGTTCAAGTCCTATACAACTCGGTCCGAAACATCGCGGATGTGGATGTAACACTGTAAGAAACATGCCCTCGAAAATACCTTTAAGTAATCATATTCCGATATACTGTACCACGGTCAAGCTATAACGGAGGGAGGAGGTAAATGATGTCCCCCACAACCTCTTATGTGGAAAACTATGAAAGATCGTAGCGAAAATGGTTTGACCAGTTTCACACCCGTTCTTGTTATCATGTTACACTTTCTTCCTATTCAAAATATTTATTATAGAAACGTCTGAGAAATGAGAGTTTCCGCATGGGGAGACCAGTCAGTGATTAACCAATACAAAATAATATAGCTGAAAGTACCAAACCACTCGTGATGTCACAAACAGGATATAGTAGGCAAATTACACGACTTCATTCAACAACAGCCATGAAAAAAGAATCTCGTCAGTAATCCGGAAGCGGTACTCTTCTGTACGCCCTCTACTTCAATTTGTTTAATATAATTATAAGCTTGCTGGAATTAGGTTAATTTCGTTGTAGTTCATGTAAATTTTGTACAGAAAAAAATTGTCACGAAGTTAATAGGCATAGTAGTGGCAAAAAAACCGGACCGATCCTTGTAGCTGATTTCAGAGCCTTGTTCACTCCAGAGCACGATAGACTGGTAACTAAGACTTTCGTGGTTCGAATCCTGCCTGGGAAGGAATTTTTTTTAGTATTTAGTATTTATTTATTTAACCTGGTAGAGATAAGGCCGTCAGGCCTTCTCTGCCCCTCTACCAGGAGATTCCAACTATATTATGAAGAATAAAATTACAATTAGTATTAAATTTAAAATTACAATTACAAATAAAATTACAATTAATATTAAATTCACAATTACAATTACAATAAAATTACAACAAAAAATTACAATAAAAATTTTTGTTCCTTATTCAAATTTATTCCCAATACTATTCGATTGCAGCGATATTTTACTACTTAATTAACTTATTATTCCCAGAACATGAATTTTACCAGCAATCGAAAATTATTGGGAATAAATATGAATAAGGAACAAAAAAAAAAGTTTCCTTCCCAGGCAGGATTCGAACCACGAAAGAGTCTTAGTTACCAGTCTATCGTGCTCTGGAGTGAACAAGGCTCTGAAATCAGCTACAAGGGTCGGTCCGGTTTTTTTTTTTTCCACTTCTGTACTTTCTCATATATATATATATATATATATATATATATATATTACACGAGTTTTGTAACAATTCTGTTCATTTATCATATTGGAAATAATATTACTATTTACAGTTTTTATTTTCTTCAACTGTTATTCAAGATAGAATTCATTTAATATGCATACCTATAATAAGAAAATGAACATTCATTTTCTGGATTATACACAAAAAGCACCTTTACAATCCCAAAAGTAAGACACAGTACTCTTATTCGGCTACTTTTATAAATTTGTTGGTATGGCTTACGCTAGCGATGCATTTTCAAGCCCGTATGGGCTGAAGCACGCCGCGGACAAATTGCTCTGAGCGTGGGTTAACTTTCTTCCCCTACTAGAACGAACCGAAAGAGAGGCGGTGGTGCAAAGGTTGTCCATGCATTCGTATAGAACAAAAAAGAGATATACTGTCCTTATAGGATAGGTTTATTTTCGTATAACAATATTGCTATTATGACGAAAATTATGTAATACTCCTGCAGTTTCGAAAGTTGTACACGTGAACGCACTTATTTTTAAATTATTCAATCCGTATTGTAATGAACGAGGAATATTTTGTTTGTTACTCAAAATAGTACACTGTACAGGCCTATAACATCGTCCTGTGAAATAACTGTATTGCATTTATTTAAAAAGTGTAAATAAAAGTATAGAGTTATTGCATCTAGACTTCATAATGTCAATTTTGTTCACCCTTGTCTTTTGGTTGCTCCTATTTTTATAGCATAGTATATACACTGCTGTCAGGTAGCAAGCGAAAGAAACAAAGATCGTTCGCGCGCTATTTCTTATACATCCCTGGTTTAAACTTTAAACAGATAGGCTAGGTTATATTTATTTAATTTTGCACAACTTTTATATTAAACAGCTATACATAGACTGAATACTGTAATTATTGTTTTTATAAACATGAAAATTAGCATTTAAAATTGGTATGTATGGAAAAAAATATTAGTTTACAATGAGGCTTTCTGGGGAATCCTACCATCCTAATTACTTCGCTTCAGTGCAGCATTCACACACAACAAAATAAGTTTTTGCTACTAGCCAAGAGTCCATGCCTTCTTTTACATGACTAGAAGTCCGGACTTGACCTAATTCGCAACGAAAAGTAGAAAAAATATAAAATACAAAATGTCAGACTACGAATAAAGTAGTCTTGACGTTTAAGTTGAACGTTACTGACTGCTTTTAATTTCAAATACAAACATATTTAATAATAATAATAATAATAATAATAATAATAATAATAATAATAATAATAATAATACTTGGCGCGACAATCCATAAAGGGCCAAGACCGACCAGCCGACTTCTGGCCTCTTTTCCACATACCTCAGCAGTGGTGAACGATCATCCAACTAGTACGGGAGTAACGTGTGGTCAGTACTATGATCCATCAGCCGTTATAGCCGGTTGTCGTAACCGGATTTCGCTACCCATAGTTCCTAAAATTCAACAAGATGATGGATGGGCACGGGTCCCATACACTCGCCAAAATTTCATGAGAAAATTGCTTTCCTATGTGGACTCGAACCAGCGCGCCTTATGTAACGCGAGTCCAGACATGACGCCTTAAACTCGACGCTACGGAGCGGGATTTACATTTTATAGAATAAATTATTTAAATATTGCAACCTGAAATCTACGAACAACTGGCGTAGCAAATTTTGCATCAAATGTTTATCTCAATATTTGTCTTATCTGGAACTTAGTATAGCAACACTATGAATTTTAAAATGAAAATATGACAAAATCCTAGCGCTAACCGGGATTGGAATTTGGATCGTCTGCAACGCTACAGTCTACACCACTATCACCGCTGTGGAGTAACGGTTAGTACGTCTGATCGTAAAACGAATGGGTCCGGGTTCAAATCCTGTTTGGGACAAGTTACCTGCTTGAAGTTTTTTTTTTTTTCGGAGTTTTCCCTCAACTCGAGGCAGTCCTGTCATTGGGAAAGCTGAAAGAGTGTCTTTCAATGTGGGAACAAATAAATGCTGGGTAACTTTCGGCGCTGAACCCTGAATTCATTTCGCTAACCTTATCACCTTCATTTCACTGACACGCTAGATAACCATCGCAGTTGATAAAGCGTCGTCAAATACAATAAAAAACGCTCGGCCATAGCAAAAGTATTTTACTTAAGTTAACCAGAAGAAGTACGCTGTGCCCCATTTGACTTTTTATGTAAAATTTTGATCAAGTTCTTATCCTGATTTTACAAGCTATTACTCGAACAATTTTTAGTTTCGGTCGTGCGTGCTGCGCTGAATGAGTTACGAAAACCGAAACGCAACGGTAAGAAAATCCGCGTTCATAATGCGTAATAAAATTATACCGTTTGTACAATGAAAGATCTCAGCATGAAGTTCTAATCTAAGCAAACCAAACGAACGTTGTAATTTTTATCCAACCTGTAAAAGTGTAAAAATATACATTCGTCGCAGGTTTTATTATTATCATCATTATTATTATTATTATTATTATTATTATTATGGCAGAGTTCCATTCCAGTATCAGTGTAAACAATAGGATATGTAAATAACAATAAAAGGTCGCTAAGCAATATGGTTATGTACAAGACAAGTATTTGACCCATTATTATTATTATTATTATTATTATTATTATTATTATTATTATTATTTTCTGTGCTTATGGCTTTTTTCATATTTCAAATATCTTCATATTATTAATTTATGATGAAACCCACGGGTTGGACACTCTGTAAGGGAAGTGACTGTCAGATAGGGGCTTTTCCTAAACATTCATTCTCAGCCACAGGCATGAAAAGTGTGAACATAGTTCACAGTCATGGGTTCGAAATTAGACTAGTGCACAGATGTTTGTCCACTGTCAATGCGATGTTCCATGTTAAAATAATGTGGAGAATGAAGATCCAGCTACATTATGTCATAAAAGTTTCACCATGCGTTCGGCTGATAACAGGCCGAAAATATATATATATATATATATATATATATATATATATATATATATATAAGATTAAAAACTCGTTAGATGTAAGAAGAAAACTAGAAACATACACGAGGATTCATCACTTATTCATTCTCCCCATCCACAGACAAATAAAATATCCACTGACTACTCAAAAATATTATTATTCATCAGTAATGATTGGATATGTCACGTCCTATTCTCACGCCTGAGAAGATTTTCAATCAACAAAAATTTACGGTAAGATTCTCTGTATTGTTCAGTAATGTATTTCATTTATTATTTGTTTAACTTTTATGCTTGTACTTCGTGTTACACAGTTTGTCTACAAAATCTTGCTCTTTCCCTTTCTTAAAAAAAAAAAAAAAAATTGTTGACAGCAGACGAGCAGGCGTCTGAACATCATTGTTGTACTAAGAAGCAGTTTAGCCTACACATAAATTATGTATGCAGCAACCATGTGTGAATTACGTAACAAGTCTGTTAAATTGATCTACATAATAAATGTGTCTTATTATTCGATTACCATTGATGCATATTATTCAAAAAATAGCTAGGCCTACAGTATAATCATACAATACTTTCCATACCTGTCGTCGCCTAGGCAACCGGTTCAACTTCTTTTCTTACGCAGTTTTTTTTCTTCTTGTTTTCTTTTATAACCGAAAGATCTTCTGCCACTTCACATATGATTTGATCTGGTGACTGTTTAGTTTTGTCATCTGTATGAACCACAAATTACGTAAAGGACACCAAACTAATTATCCACTCTCAAATAATTCTTAACTTCGATAATTGTTCACTATTATTCACATTTAAAATAATACGAAAACTGTTATAAAGTTCTTTATGTTAATTCACTACAAAACAAAACACAACTAATCTGTAGAAACACAGCATGTATTTAAAATTCGCACGTTCCCATTACTTGAACACAAAATAACAAAAATCTGTACACATTTCCGCCAATTTCCAGCACTGCTACACAGACCTGTAACTTCTCAATGCGTAGGCCGCAAGGTGAACAACGAATGAAGCTTTGTTTTGAACTCACTCCTCCCTCGCCGAGCGGTTGACAAGCTAATGCAGCTGACGAAGAGAAGCCAGCACCATCTCTTGAGTAATACTAGCTACTATACCAAACATTATGATTGAAAGAGAGCTCAGCGCGCAAAGCTGAGAGCACTGAGAGGTATTGGGAACGTTTCCCGGTGCCGAAATGAATTTTTCTCCAATAATAGGTACTGTATATACTAAAATTTGTTGAGGGAAAGCGAAAATGACAAACTTGATAGTACCGGCAGTAGTTGTCTTTGCCGTCGCTTTTTTCATCGCAATAGATATTATAGATTCAGATCTAGATAAAATAAATGCAACTTTCCATGACCCACTGTAAATTATTATTATTATTATTATTATTATTATTATTATTATACGTTTGAGATGGGCAGGGCATGTAGCACGTATGGACGAATCCAGAAATGCATATAGAGTGTTAGTTGGGAGGCCAGAGGGAAAAAGACCTTTGGGGAGACCGAGACGTAGATGGGAAGATAATATTAAAATGGATTTGAGGGAGGTGGGATATGATGATAGTGACTGGATTAATCTTGCTCACGATAGGGACCAATGGCGGGCTTATGTGAGGGTGGCAATGAACCTCCGGGTTCCTTAAAAGCCAGTAATTATTATTATTATTATTATTATTATTATTATATTGTTGTTATTGTTACATATAGAAAACCAATTGGAGCGACTTCTTGATAGCAAAGATCTGCAGAGTAAATTTCACAAATATGAATAAAAGTACTTTTTATAAATGCAAGATTTGGCGATATTAAAATCAGAAAAGTGCCATACCACCCAGCCTCGGAAAATAGTACCTTGGTGCAGCCAGGACTCACCAGGCCTGAAATACACTCCTGCCAATGTGATAATTTTCCTGAAAATACTGTAAATAGACCTAGAATAGATATAAATTGGGGAAAAATTGCAGTTCTTAGAAATAAAAGTGGACAAGTAAAATATAAAATACAGTACAAATTTATATTTATTTTGGAAAAACTGGCAGTTTAACCTGGAACTGATTTCCGACATGAATAACTGAAAGTGTCATGTAGAAAAAATGCTAACGAGCAAATGATAGAAAGCAGCCTTAAGTTAGTGCCCTTTCAGAAGACGATCTATTGGAAAACCCTTAAAAAGATGGCATGAAACCACAGAGACCGCAACAAATCACTAGCTCCAAACCTTGAACTTATTGACGATGATGTAGTAAATATATGAATGAATGTCACTTTTAGCTATTAACTAATAAGAAATAAGGTATTTGCTATTAGACCTACATGCAAGACTTGTAAATAACTTTGTGGAAATACTTCATACTTCACAAGAATTTTTTATTTGTAACTTGTAAATTATTACAATTTTTTTAAATAGGCCACTTAAAGAAGAAAAATCAACAACAATTATGCTCACATCAATGTTTATTCTACAGTGCACTGAGATTACATACTCACTTTTAACATTGTTATTACATCAGTCTGGAAACTACAAGTGTATCAAATTTTTGTTTATTGTCGGTATAGATATACTAAATGCACTACAAAAATAATTATCTCTATCAAAGAACACATTTTTAACATTACATACTGATAAAATGACACAAATATTATTGTGTCACATTACGTAGCGAATTCCTTGAGTGAGGAACTCTAATAGCTTTGCTACCAGTGAAAGCTTTCTTTCTTTTTCTTTTTGCTTGCAAAAGGAAGCATTGTTCTTACTATCAAATGTCCTATTAGGAGCCAGAAAAATAACCTGAAAAATGACAATGCAGGTTCATCCACTATGAGCCAACACCAAGTGCAGTCTGGTTCAGTTTCTCAGTTAAGGAGTTCCCTGTACATATCTGGACCATTCAATTACAAAATTCAATGACAAGGTCACAGTATTAGCACTCTGAACAAGTATGACATCAAGTTTGCAAACAGTCAGCAGGATACAATGGTTCTTGTGTATTTGCACTATATTATGAAGGAAAGTTGTTTCATTCCAAATAACTGAATATCTCCAGTTAAGAGCATAATTATACGATATATTAAGTTTCATGGTTATTGGAAGAAAACTAAATAATCTTGAGAATTCGAAATGAGGCAGTGGAACAAATGGACAGCTTCAAATACTTGGGGTGTACTATAAGTACAGTAGAATCCCTTTTATCCGGCACCAAAGAGACCAGGCTAGTTCCAGATACGAGATTTTGCCGGATAATTGAATAAATACTGGTATATATATTATAAAGTTATTTCATGGTGCCAAATGTTGGAACTGCAGCTATGTGAAGCTTATTTCTCTATCTCTTACTCATAACTGAATAAGCATTAAAACTGTGTGGATTTTCCTTATTAAAACTCATCATCCAACACAAATAATAGACTAAATTTAGGTTCGAATATTTACTGAAAACGAAAGTTCGTGCGAACTTCCTAATGTGGCAACACTGACGGCCCAAGCATAATTAAATAAATATAAGAACTGTGTGGATTTTCTTTATTAAAACATACCACACAAAACAAACAATACACTAATTTTAGGTTCGAATATTCACTAAAAATGAAAGTTCGTGCGAACTTCCTAATGTGGCAAAACTGATGACCCTAACTGTTGCAATATGGCAGATTTAAACATTTTTTTTTTTGGTCCAGCCAAAAGTGCCGTTGTTTTGGTATTGCCAGTTATTTGGGTGCCATTTACCAGGGATTTTACAAGCTTTTGCTGCTACCAGGAACTCAAAAGAAGGATAGCAATGACAAAGGAAACTTTTAATAGAAAAAGAACATCTTCTGCATGCCTCTGGAAAAAGAATTAAGATACAAATGAAGTGCTTTGTGCGGAGTGTGACGTTGTATGAGGCAGAAACATGGATATTACGATGAAGTGAAGAGAGATGACTATAAGCATTTGAAATGTGGATATGGAGAAGGATGAAACGTGTGAAATGGACAAACAAAATAAGAAATGAAGTTGTTCTAGAAAGAGTGGATGAAGAAAGATAATGCTGAAACTTATCAGAAAGAGAGAAAGAAGTTGGCTGGATCATTGACTAAGAAGTAACTGCCTACTGAAGGATGCACTGGAAGGAATGGTGGCCAGAAAAAGTTTTGGCAGAAGAACATTAAGATACATCGATTGTACAAGGAGACTAAGAGGTAGGTGGAAAATAGGAAAGATTGGAGAATGCTGGGTTTGCAGTGAAAGGTTTGCCCGTGAGCAGAACACAATACATGGATAGTAAGTTTAATATATTGGCACCTTATGGACTTCGAATCTAGTCAGCTGAGGTAATTCCTAAATATTAACACAATAAAGAAATTGGAAATTTAATCAGTGATATGTAAGTGTTAAAAGTGTATATGGAAAAATGAAGAAAAACAATTTTTTTTTTCACTCTACTGGAAGGTGAACTCACAAACTATGGAACGGAAAGCAGGCATGGAACTCCTCGTAAGGTTGGCTACAATGTAGACTGACCACTTTCAATAAACAAACATCACAGCAATGGCTTGTAGTGCAGTTTGTTTACACACGTGAACTGTGTGTTAGAACTGCATTTTTAAAGACCATGAATCATCCCATACTTTTCGCCGCAAAGTCTACAATATAGTACAGTGAAATCTCTCATTTACGGACACCGAAGGGACGTAACAACCTGTCCGCATCTGGGAGGTGTCCTTTATTGGGAGGGAGGCTCTCCAATCTAACAGTAAATTTATAATATGCATTATGTATCCCTTCACAGTTTAAATGAAATGTATTACTGTACTTTAATTCTGTACTACAGTAAATTTTTTGCAACTTTGAACTACAGTAGATAAGACCGAAAAAGGAAAATACAATACTGTGCCATGCAATTTTATTCTAGGTTTACAGTTATGCAGTACTGTAATTTACAGTTTTCAAGTTAACCTTTACGTTCAGGTGCCATGTCTCTCGAAACAGTACAACTGATTGAAGTGAAGAGAATAATCCTACTAATCCTATCATGTGTCGAATACAATTTCACGATCGCGGAAACCTTGGACCCATCAGACAGGCTAAATTTTATGATTTTGTTTATCCACCCGCTTCCAGCTAACAAGGGGTAGCTGGCTGGGTTAGTGGTAGCCTACGAAATCCTTATCGTCTTCTTTCATGTTAAATAATTTCTGTACAGTTCTCAAAATTAAATTTTCCATTTTTATAACACATTAGGTCCTGAAATCCAAGTTCTGTCCCCAGTCAGTAGGTAAAGCAAGCTTTAGGACTGTGAAACAGCTGTTTGTGTCCGAGTCTGAGTGTGTCCGTAAGCGAGAGTTAAATTTATCATTATTTCTATATTATTTCAGTTGGGACATAAAAATCTGTCCGTATATGAGGAGTGTCCATATCTTGGGGGTGTCTGTAAGGAGAGGTTTCACTGTATCAAAATTGGCACTAAAATATTCCAGGGAAACATGGGTACTCAGAGTTTCAAATAAATCTAGATTATAAGCGACACAGATGAGATTTTTACAATTCTTGCTTGGTGTGACAAGATGAGACGGGCTTAAAAATGTTGATATATGAGACGAATTGGGAGAAGATAACATAGTTGGTAATATTCAAATATGTAAGACATGATGAAGAGATCATGAGCTCAGAATGATTCAAGGTATCCTTGCAAGCACTGCTTTACAAGTCATCTGGACATAGGACCAATTTAGGCTCGGAACATGTTTTAAATGCTTGAATTGGGAGATGATATAAAACAGAATACATTTTGTTTACAATAACAACAAAACTTGAGTTCCATTCCTTTCATTTTGCAGCTATTCACAGGTCAAGGCTCATCTGTACAATCTACATGGGAGTTTAAATAAAATTAACATGAAGCCAATACATACGAGTATATATTTTCAAGTCTCTATCTTTCATAATGTTATGTACCTTAGTATCAAGGTTTAAGGCATCATCTGGATTCACGTTACAGAAAGAGCGCTATTTGAAGTTCTCATGGGAAAGGAATCTTCTCATGAAATTTCGGCCAGTGTAAGAGACCAGTGCCCACCCAGCACAGATGAATTTTGGGAGCTACAGTAGGCATGGGGGAAACCTTCGTGCCGACCACACATTACCCCATTCCGGTTGGATGATCGTTCAACTCTGCTGAAGGATACAGATGTAATTCCAGCAGTAGGCTGGTCAGCTTTGGCCCTTTATGGGCTGTCATGCCACGGAATCCTTCATAAAATGGTACAAATAGTACACAAAACTCACAGTGTTCCACACAGATCTTTAGTTAGCCATAAAACGAGTGGTTTAACATTCAAATAAGCTTCTATTTTGTATACTTACAGAACAAACACTTGATGTATATTATCAAAAGTGCCTAGTTTACTTACGCATGGTTATACATAAAAAAATCCGTAAATTTAAAATAGTCTTTGTGCAAAATAGTAAAAAAATATTTATAACAGTATACTAACTTGTTTAACAGTTTTATATATGTATTATTTTAAAAACATTCTTCAAATTTCATATTTGCTTTCAGCATGGTCGAATTTTTTGTTGATTGAAAAAATATAACAGCAGTAAAAAAAATCTATTTTTAAAATAAGAACATGAATTTCTAATTTACATCTAAAAATACGACTATGGTTTCGTTACTGAATACTACCGCTGTGTACCATTTTGGTTACATATTTGTTCACTGAAATATGAAGACTACAATTGTTAATATTACACTGCTACATCAACTACTTTTATCTTGTACTAAAATTCAACACACGTTATTCAGTAAGTGCATACACAGACATGCAGACATAACACTCATGGTTGAGATTCAGGAAAACTGAAAGATATGAAAGATAATGACCAGATAAATAATTTAAATTAAATATTAAAGTATTATCATTTTTATACAGAAAGAAAAAAAGGAATATATTAATGAATATTAGGTGCATTGATGTCTATGTCAAAGACAAAGAAGGAAAATCGCGGAGGGAAAAAAAATACTCGATAATCTGTAACAAATAATCCAACCAGCTCCCGAAAAATCATGTAAAATGTTTATCTACAATGTACTTTGGATGAATACTACGGATGGCCATAAAGTCTTTCTTTTTTCTTTCGTTCCTTCCTGAATTCTTTTCTTTCATATTTCCTTTTTATCTTATCTCATTTTCTTTAACCCCTTCCATGTTCTTCCTCTTTCTCCTTTTCCTTTTCTCTTCTTGTTCATATCTCTTTCCTTTGCTCTTTTCTTCATCTTCTCTTCCTTCTACTCATCAGACTTTATGGCCATTTCATAGCATCAATAGTGAACTTTGAATTTCTGTCTCTGTTCAGAGGTTATAAGTAAATACACAGTGTTTCAAAAGTAATGGTTAAAAATTTAGGGATGAGAAGTAAAAACGAAGAAAAACAAATAAGTTCCAGTAAACATGGCTCCATAAATTAACCATTTACGAGATAGAGCCTTTTTTTGCTGGTTGGGGCCACCAGTGAACCAAACACCTGGATACGGTAAAATGGCAACATTTATACCTCGTATGCATGCCACACTCTCCCTACCCAATTTCCTTCTAACAGTAAGTGTGAGACAATATGTAAACAGATGTTATGATAAACGGTAGGTAGGCAGAGGAGACCCTGGACCTAGATCACTGAATTTGAATCCTTTGAATTTTTGTGTATGGGGTTTACACAACAGGCATCACCACACCTGAAGAATTGAGGAGAAGACTAGGCAGATGCATTCAAGTGCATGGTCAGCATTTTGAACACCTGCTGTAAAATTATTCAGTTAACATGTTCATACTGTGCTGTACCTTGTTTATCCACAAACGTTACTGTTGTTCAAAGAAGTTTTTTTGTATATGTTTAATCACATTTCTGTGGTTCTGAAGCCAAAATGATAAATTTTACTATCCCATGATTGATAAATAAAATAAAATTGTCAATGCTTTTGTTGGAATTACAGTGTGATTTATATAGAACTGACACATTTCTTTCTTTCTTTCTTTATTTCAAAACGAATGATGCTAGCCACAATTTGTTATATCTCAAATGTAGAGTATCTTTGGGAGATTACTAACCTCTATAGCAAATGTTGAAAATTCGTTATTTATTCGGCTGGAAATTCACTTAATTATCAGTTTTTAACGTTATATTAAGTAGGAGTTTTGATTCCCTGTCACGAGATGTGCAGATGTTTATTCTTTATTCTGTATTGTCATTAAAATTATTATTATTTTAGAGATCAAGTTGTTTCCAATTTGTTTACCAGTCCCAGTATTGTGTTTCTTCGGGGGGGGGGGGGGATTACAAACACCAAATTCTCTCTGGTATGCCCTTTGAGTAGCTGTAATTGAATTCGTAATCCAGTATTGCTTCACAAGAAAGAGCCGTTGATTTAATGTGTACTGCATTTTCAGTGACTAAAACAAAATGTCGAAAACAGTTGCCAACAATAAGGAATAAACATATGCGCATCTCGTGACAGGGAATCAAAACTCCTGCTTAATTTGACGTTAAAAACTGGTCATTAAGTGAATTTCCAGCCGAATAAATAAAGAATTTTCAACATTTGCTATAGAGGTTAGTAATCTCCCAAAGATACTCTACATTTGAGGTATAACAAATTGTGGCTAGCGTCATTCATTTTGAAATAAATAAAGAAAGAAATGTGTTAATTCCATATAAATCACTCTGTATCTCGTAAATGGTTAATTTGCGAACCCATGTTTACTGGAACTTTTTTGCTTCTCTTCGTTTTTACTTTTCATCCCTAAATTTTTATCATCACTTCTGAAACACTCTGTATATGTGATTACATATATTGTCCTGCAGATTCGTTGAAGCTGTATTAATATTACTGAAGAACAGATTAAATTATATCCACATAACAGAATATTATTCTTCACATACATACATAATGCATTAAAAGCGTTCTTTTATTTAATGTTATACTTATCTACTCAATTGTTCACACTGGCGCTTTCGTGGTCTACGCAAATTTGTTATAATTGACCACTGAATGACTAAGTTTCATTAATACGATTATTTGTATTATTCAATTTATTGCTTTGAGCATTGAAATGGTTTTTTAGGGCTACCGAATAGGTGTTTTACAAGTCTCAAAGAACGTGTAATATTTCAATTTTAAAGTTCTTCTAGGTTAAATAACTTCACATGTGTTCCTGTATTTCACTTACTGATTCTACTATTGCTGTATTCTGCCTCGTTCTCATTACAATAAATTCTCTAATTTTTTTTAATCTCAATTAGTTCTAGAAGTCTTGACAGTTGAAACTAGAATAAATCAGATCTTTTGTTTCTTCTCATATAAAAGTCTGTATAATAAAACAGCTTTTCTGAGAACTTATAGCAAGTTAAAAGTCATGGGTTTGTTACACAGAATGATTCATAACGAAGTACGTAACTTGAGGTGATAAAGTTACTGTGGTACTAGTAATAATCCCTACAAATATATGCATAGGTCTTATTACAGTGTTACCATTGTTCATACAGTGATAGAAATATTGAATCATTCAGATTTACAAATTAAAGTACAGTACACAGTACAAAATAAGATTACAACATTTTAAAGACTAAGCTATCATAATCACTAGTCTTAAGTTAGCAGATGCAGACTTATTGGCGGTTTCAAAAGTTGCAAGCAAGAACTGACGTGGAATTAATGTTCATGAGTGAACTGCACACTAGCAGATCAGATGAATATCTGAATTTGAGTCTTGCAAAACGCCTGATGCCAGCTAGTGAGTTACAGACAAGTTCGTCAAGGATTATTAATTATGCCAGATCATATACCATACAGTATTTTTACTACGAAGATGACAATTAACAACCTAGCCATTGCAGAGTACACAAAAATGAGAGATAACTGAAAGTAATGTTCGCATCGTAGTCATATACCTGAACAAAGGAGATCATATCTATTTCAATCGTGTTTAGTCACTAAGTTACAGTGTCTGTATGAATTACCTTGCAAATGTTACATTGCTGTTTCCATGCCTCGTGCAAAGGTCATGCTGGCATCATAGTTATATACCCAATCGAACGAAACCAAAGTCACAAAGTTATAGTGTCGGAATAGATTATCCTGCAAATGTTACATCGCCGTTTCCATCCCGGTACCCCAGGTATCAGTCTGATTTTAAAGACGTAATAATGAGATCTTTTGTTTGGCACCAAAATAAGCGCATTATCACACTGGAGTCGCGACATATAATACTACCTGGAAATTTTTCGCCAATACCCAAAATGGCCGCCAATTGCTGCTGGCCTCCACCCATGCGTGGCGCAAAGATGCTAGCATCATAGTTGTATACCTGATCAAACGAGACCAAATTTATTGCAATCATGTTATTAGTCACGAAGTGATAATGTCGGAATGGATCACCTTCCAAGCATTACATCACCATTTCTATCCTGTTGGTCTGATTTTAAAGATAATATATTCATGTAA
Organism: Periplaneta americana; assembly: GCF_040183065.1. Lineage (NCBI taxonomy): Eukaryota > Metazoa > Arthropoda > Insecta > Blattodea > Blattidae > Periplaneta > Periplaneta americana. The sequence continues at coordinate 165,236,983 of NC_091119.1, forward strand.
AAAAAAATGTGTGAACGCAGCATTTTTTTTAAGATCCCCCGCATACTCAGCATTACAGAATTCGGACAACTTCATGAATGAAACTTCGCAAACTCACAAGACTGTATGCACCTACAGAAACCTTAAAAAATAACTAGTAATGGTTGGACCATTGCTTGTTTATCACTCGCGAAATGAAGCATGGTTCCCTGGAATGCAGTTCTCAGCCATTGAAAATAGGACCATGATTACAGAAACTGTTCTTACCACACTAACCTGAGGCATCACCTCAAGTTACGCATGTTAGTAATGAATCATTCTGTATATAACACAAAATAAAATATAATATTCAATATAAATTAAAGCTAATAAAGTTTACAAATACTGCAACTTTTGTGAAAAGCTTAAAATTTCAACAATTGGCTCAATGTATTAATCTCAATAGAAATGAGAAAATCTTCCCAATCTTTGTAATGAATTATTACACAATTTATTACAAAAATATTTTTTCCACTTATTGCATAACATATAATATAAAACGTAATAAATAGTTGCCATTCCAAGAGGAAACACAATAACAAACTAAACAACACACATATCTATTTGTTCTTGTAATTAAAATGTCAGTTATTATTACAGGATATCTGACAAGTCCCGCATCATACGCTATATCATAAAATATGTTCAATATGGCATCTTACGATTTAGAAACACGTCTGTAGGCAGAACTGTTTATTATTTACAATGCGTTGTAGTATGTAGGCGGTGAATTCACGACACCTTTCCTCGATCCGCGATATTGTAAGTCATGAATCTTCACCACAGTCTAGTATATACAGTCACGAAGCTTGAGTTTATGAGGGTACTAGAAACAATAGACTGTGCAGTACTATTTCACATTGTCTGTAATGAGGCGATAGTAGCGATCCTAGTGATTAGCAACTATCTATGGATGCATATTTACTACGTATTGAGCTTCGTGACTGTATATACTAGACTGTGTCTTCACTTCATATATATTTTTCTTAAAGATAATTCCGAAAGCAAAGTCTAGTGGATTTAGTCAGGTGACTTGAAAGCTCACTCTCTGGGCCCTCTGCAGCCTAACCAATCGGGGAAGTTGTCATCAAGCCAATGTCGCACAGACATAGCATAGTGTGGCAGAGCACAATCCTGATGAACCATTCTAGTCTTCTGTCGAACAGATCGAATTCCGGCACCATCTCATGCCATATATAAGTTCCAGCTCTGGCATGTTTTGAAATTGAAGAGGATCATATTTAACATATTTCATGATTTAGCCTATGATGCGGGACTTATCGGACACCCTGTAGATTAAATGACAGCACCAGTATTTGCAGCTATCTAAAAGACAATCCAAAATATTAACTTCAGTTTTCTTCGCTAAGTTATTCACAAAATATGTTGAGCTGTTTCGTATCACATATAATACAATAATAATAACAACAATACAGTAATTAAGACGACGATCACATAGACAATTTCGGAAATAACTAGCAAGTACATAATCAGAATAATTTTTTCAACCAGTTACATTATCGTGACAATATACTTTAGCCCTTACTGAAATAACAGAATTACAAATGTAAGTATGTTTTATTAATTAAAACACAAAGTAACGATAATATAATTATATGAAATGCTATGCTACTGAGCAACACTATATTAATTGACGGCATAGTTATTTATTTCTTTTTTTCGTACAAATTGAATTATACGACATGCATTATGCACAAATGGACAGTAGTATAGGCCAATATGAAAAATGTAACTAAATAAGCTTACAGAATCTGAGGGATTTTAGAGAACACAAAAACTGACAAATTTTCGTTATATGTGTATAGTAGATCTATGATACGTCATTTTTCGACTAACAACAATACTTCATGAAGTTACATTGATCACAAAGTAACGATGTTGTATAATCTAAGAAACAATTTTATTGATGGTGCACAAATGTTTTCAAAGTCCCAGAAAGAGGCACTGCGCATGATCAGAGAACAAGCGACCAGGTTCACAAGCGAACCACTAGCTGAGGTAATAACATTCGTTCTATTTCACTATATGTCGTCGCTAAGTAGCTAGAACATGTTCCAGGAAAAAGAACTTAATGAAACAAAACAAGAGAGAGAAGGAAAAAAAAAAAGAAAAGAAAGAGAAAAATACAATTCCAAGGAATGCATGACAGCAGGATCGAACATGCGACCGACTGCATGGGAAGCAGGAGCTCTTTCCACTAAATTAAAACCGTCCATGATAGAAATGGTCAGTATGAAGCGATGCAATACTCCAGGACTTACTTAAATTATGAAATTGGACATTAACTTGATTTAGTTTAAATTAATGAGATGTGTTTCGTATTAGTTGTGGAAATAAACCACCTTGTTATGCCCTCTGATTTATAAATGAAGTAATGCGGTTTGAAAATTGTTAATTCATTTGCTAAATGTGACCTACTTTTATTAATATAGCCTATTATGTTTAATCATTACAGTGTTAACCAGGGATACAAGCTATAGTAACTCATTCTGTAGCAACAATTTTTTAATTGAAAGCAGACAGGTAACAGGTATAAAAATTAACGACATTATCGAGACTTGAACAGGGGTTCTCCAACATCGCAAGTCAGCATGAATTCAAAGGAAACAGCACATATACAAATTTACTGGTGTGAATCGCTCTTCAATACTTAGACTTCTTCACCACAAAGAGTTGTTCCACAAATTTTATTGTTTCCAAACCTGTACATTAGCTGAAACAAAATTCTCGTAAGATTTTGAATTGCATGCACTGTCTTTTACTTTTCATAATCTTGTTCGTGTATCACTAAAGTTATTTATTTATTTATTTATTTTTTTGTCTTTTATAGAGGAGGGTCCCAAAGGCTTACACTGCAGTTTGAGACTTATTGTACTTACCATTCCTGTTCTGTGAATGATACTTGTAGCTGAACAGCCACACTCCTGTGAAAGTATAGCAAGAAACACTTAACCCAAGCTAAGGTATGTGAATTAATGAGGACGAAATGAGTCCAAGGTCCAATGCCGAAAGTTACCCAGCAATTCTGCTGAAAATGATTGAGGGAAAACCCTGGAAGAAACCCCAACCAGGTAACTTGTTCCAACCAGGATTTGAACCTGCTGCTCGTTTCACGATCAGATGTGCTAACAGTTACTCTACAGTGGTGGACACTAAAGCTGTTAGCCGCCATTTATATTTACATCAATGCACTTTTTTTTTTTTGCACCAATATTGGTTGGTGGTCGCCATTTCCAACAGGTTTTGTAATACATCAGCAGAATTATGAAATGTAAGATATTCTGTTCTGCTCATAATAGTACGAGAATTTAATTTCAGGTAATACACAATATTTGTTATTCTAATCAGTGTATACATAAATGGGAAATTAGACCTGGGCTAAACACGTACAGAGTTAGTGGTGTAGCTAGGAAATTTAAAGGGGATGGACAAATTTTGGAAACACCACTTTGCCCCTAAGTTACATGTAACGTAATTAAAAGACAATAATTATTATTGTTTAATAATATGACATTTAAAATATATTTAAACTCACCAAAAGTTGTTACAAAGAAAAATTCATTCTCTGTCACTGCAGAGCGAATCAACAGATGCCGACCCTAAAGAAATTCATTAATAATTCTAGATATTGTTTTGAAAATGGTAACTTAATAAATTATTTGAAAGACATCAGTCAATTTAAAACAACTGTCAGCAGAAATATAAAGTCTTTGTTATTATAAATATTAGTCATTGTCAGTAGAAATAGCCAAACGATATTTTTCTTTCATATCACACTCACAATGCCAATGGTGGATTTTTTCATGCTTTAAATCTCATTTAAATTTGAAAATATTTATTGAAAAATAGACGGGGGGGCTACAGTCAAGTGAGCTCCCATCAATGCTGCACAGAGGGAATGTACTTCCTTCCATTGGCCACTACAGAAGAGATGATATCATCATGGTCTACTGTGCATATGGTACCAATATTTGACTCATGTGTTACCTTCCCAGCTGTAACTTCATAAATTGTTACTTTCGACCAGAAGATAACATTTCAAACTATATAAGATCATGAAAATTTGTCCAGTTGTCTCTTCCCTACAACTTCTGACTGTAAATGTGCTTTGGTTACACCCTGTGTTGCGAATCTAACTAAAATATCGTGACTATATAGAGTGAACCGTAATTTAAAGGGGTTATTCTTTGAGATATTTCAAACGAAAAAGTTTAATACAATTTTGCTTGTTTTTGCTTCCTTTCCGAGAAAAAACTGGTTTATATGACGCCATTGATTTCATTTCCACTAGTTTAAGAGAGTAGTGTATTATGATAATAAATTATTGAACGAATTTAAGTTTTGTCCTTCGCATGTGTAGAAATTTGATCTGAACAATTGTGACATTTTAAAATTCATTTGCAAAACGAAAAGTTACATTTGTTCAGATCAAATTTCACCACATTTAAAGGACAAGACTAAAATTCTTTCAATCATTTATTATCATAATAGACTGCTCTCTTAAATTGACCGAGCATAGTGGGAATTAAATCAATGGCTTTCCCAAAACACGTAATGAAATATTTCATATAAAACAATTTTTTTCTCGAAAAAGAAGCAAAAACGAGCAAAATTGTATTAAACTTTTTCGTTTGAAATATTTCAAATAATAACCCCCCGAAATTAATGATATTACTTACGGTTCATCTGTATAGTGCACCGTGTTTCAAGCTCATCAACATTTGGGAGGAACTTTCTTATATTTGTTTTAAGACAGTATTTTATATGTAATTTGAACTGCTTTTATACCCTAATACTGAAATGAAATAACTGTCATTTCATTTATGCTAATGATATGAAACCAAACTATTTCACTTACATTTATGCTTATGGACCCAAAGTAGTTCACATATGTGATAATGGACTCAATCTAGTTTACTTGTTTACTTATGCTTGTAGTCATGGACCAAACTAAATTAGTTCACTTACTTGTGATCATAGGCCCAAACTAGTTCATTTATGTTAGTGATGATGACCCTTTTCTAGTCCACTACGACATTACAAAGCTTTGTAAGAAATTATTAGGAAACATTACTTTTGATACCCATAAAAGGTAATGCATTTTATAAAAATAGAATAAAAAATTACAGTAGAACCCCGATTATCCATCACCCTATTAACCAATTGCTGGATTATCCAACTATCTTTCTCTTGCTACTTTTTTTTTTGCTACAGACACATATATAGTCTATCTTCTTCATATATATGAAGTACTACTATATGTATGTATGTATGTATGTATGTATGTATGTATGTATGTATGTATGTATGTATGTATGTATGTATATATGTATGTATCTAATGCCTACTCACTTCACTTTATGTGATTCGGATTCCGCATATTTCGGATAGATGGCAGCACTGTGACCCATTTTTCTAGTTGTACACCACTTCAGCGAGTCACACTGTACATGATGTGTACTAGGGTGAGCGTATGTGTAAGTGTTCGTGTCAGTGTAGTGTCTGGAATGAGTGATGATGATGAAGGGAGAAGGGGAAATCCGATGCCAGCACATAGCCTACTCCTGTCAAATAGCACCAAGGGGGCTGCCAGGCTTAACGTCCCCGTCTGACGGACGAATCACTATCGACAGTGACATATGCCTTCGAGATTTGGGATTTAACCCAGGCATATTGGTGCACAATTTAGTGATTAGAAGTTGCGCACTGCCATCTCTCCTAGTCCAGAGGTAGAAACTTTACAAGAAAATTTCTCACCCCGTCGGGAATCGAACCTGGGCCGGCTGGCCTGGAGGCAGACATGCTACCGCAGAGCTAACTCGGCGGACGTACTACTATATGTTATATTAGTACCAGTACGTATTTTTTCTAGAGAGTGTTATTGCAAACCTTGACACTTACACAGTATGATCTGCTGTTCGAGTTGCCGTACTGTACAACTTCTATATAAAATATATTCCATGAGCGTCATAAGAAAACGTGTTGTGCTAAGTACCGACAAAAACGCAAATAATTGAGTGGTTTGGGAAAAGAGAAACTGTGGCTCATCTCACATCAGAGTACTAGATTGATGTTATAACTGTGCGCGATTTAATAAAAATCAACAATAAAGTCTATAAAGTATGTAAATCTACAACACGAGACCTGTATTATTCCTATCTTTTTGTTGACAGCCATTACAAGGAATAATTTCCTTGCCCCTTAAAAACCTGTTGCTGACGACCAGACTTGAATGAATGAACTTCTGATTCACTACCTAGCATGTTAAACACAAGAGCATGAAGGAAATTAAGAAATACAAGTATTATTCACTTGATTTAGAAAATATTTTATGATACGGATTATCTGATTTTTTCGATTAACCGTTCAGTTCACCCCCTTCATTATCACGGATAATAGAGGTTCCACTGTACTTTCTTGCTTTGGAAAACTTTAACATCTGATAGTGTTGTAAATCACATCCTATATAATAATGTATACCCATTTTAATTTAATTTTATTTACATTATTAAAATGATCATAAATTAAGAGAGAGAAACTAATTCACGAATATTCAGAACCTCCCAGATGGATTTTATATTATGCTATAATACATGTAAATAATGTCATGCAAACAAAAACATTTCCACAGAGAAAAAACAGCCAAGCAACCGATTTACACCTTAAGGGCTAAAGAATATATTAAATACTGATATACTATCGCACTCTTTTATTCTATGGAAGTGCTGACTTCTTATAAGAGTGCTTGCTTCTATTCAAATAAATAAATAAATCGTTATACGAAAAAAAGACTGTCTAATGGAATGACAGACTTAACATTTACGTTACTGATGAACAGACAGAACAATATAATTTGTACTATATAAAACAGCAATAAAATTGTCATGAATTGATCATCTAAATCCCGACATATAATTTTTTCGTCCTAGACAAAGGTAACTTTCTGACTAATACGCAACAACTATAAATACATATTAACTGGAGTGGGGACTTTGCTTATCATTCAGTGAACAGACATTATCTTGAGAACTAATTAAAATTCCTTCATTTTATAGTGAAGTACTGTAACATGTTCATCTATGAATTCACAAATATCTTCACAATTATTGTGCAAAAAAAAAAAAAGTTTTAATTACATAAATACAGTTATATAAACTGACAATTATTTACTTTAAAATTTAACTAAGAAAAGAGTTATAAAAATAGATTATTTTACTAGAAGCAGAGAAAATAATTTCTGCATTGGCACAATAATTTTTCTCCTCAACAAAAAAATAGAATTCATTGCCTCTGTTCTGTATTAAATGGCAAGCAAAGCAACAAAATAGTTAAGTGTGAAGAGTGCAGTTCATAATACTACTGGTATCTTTAATTGGTACTCCTGGACTACCTGCAGACTTTATGCTACGTATATACGTAATTTAGTCACTCTTTTCTGCATTCAAACAAAGTAAGAAGTATATTCATGTGGCATAACTCCACGCCTGGGATAGAACGTGTGGTTAACTGAGTAGCTCAGAAGGTTTGTTATACTCGATGTGTAGATATCAGCAAATCGGAAAAGTCGCCGAGAGAAATATGTAGGATTGTGATAGGTTCTGAAGACACTTCCAAACTGTTCATTGAATAAGCACTTGGTTTTTTGTCTGAAAGAAAGAAACAATATATTATTAGCACATATAATAGGCCTACTTTTCCTTTATTTGGATGTACACCTAATGTTGTTTTCCACAGCTTGTCTGGAAATGAAATAGCTGGTTTGCAAAGAGGTGACTTCATTCGCTATCTAGGAGTCAATTTTTATGACGAGATTAATTTTGATCCTCTTTCAACATTGTCTAAACTAAGAACAAATGTAGAATTGCTTATTTCTTCACCACACTTACAAGCGGATCAAAAATACAACATCATTAACACCTCAATCTGTCCTAGTCTAATATATCCATTTCAGACAGTGCCTCCAAAAAAAATTTCCAATAAATTCATGCAGTGGATGCAGATATTATGATAAGGGGTGTGCTGAAAGAAATACTGCAACTGCCTAATGACCTTCCTACAGATATGATGTATACAGACACAAAATTCAAGGGATTAGGTTTATTCTGTTCAGCATGGGAATTATACTTACAAAATATAAACACATGTAAGATATTGCTTAAATCCAATAATTCCTTCCTACATGCTACAAGGAAATTATCCCAAGAAATTGCATCCAGTCTCACAGCACTCAATATCACCGAATCAGCAAATATTTTGGACAAGTACGGCACTGTAGATACGCGAAAGGTACGGCAAGTATTAAGAGAAAAAGCGTTTCATAACTGGAGCCAGAAAAAACATAAAGGCAAAGGCGTGCTATTATACCAACAATATACCCCGGCCAATAAGTGGATCCGGAATCACAAGGGTCTTTCCTGTAGTGAGGGGAGGGAAGCAATCAAGATGAATGTGAACGTGTCAGCTGTGCGTAGTGTACCTGGCAGGTCTTCGGGCAGTAACCTCTGTCGACGTTGCGACAGGGAGGTTGAAACCCTTGCCCATGTCCTGGGGGCCTGTCCACATGGTGAACTTCTACGAAGTATGTGGCATCATACAGTAAGATCTATAATAGCAACTGCCTTAAGGAACAAAGGTTATTCAGTATATGAAGAAGTACACGGCATATCCAGTGAGGGCAATAATTGAAGAATTGACATCATTGCATTTAAACCTCCCTCTCTTGAAGGTTACATCATAGACCCTACTGTAAGATTCGAATTGCACGAACACCAGCCAGAAGAAGTACACGAGGAAAAAAGGAATATATATGAACCTTCCATCAGTTTTTATAAGGACAAATACCATCTGGAATCCATCGTCATTACGGGACTAATGATGGGAGCCCGTGGGACCATACCCCGGTTCCTAGTCGACTTCTGTAAATCTTTTGGCCTGCATAAAAGTATTTTAAGAGATCTAACAATTGCAGCACTCAAAGGCTCAATAGCTATTTTCAGGCATCATACATATGGACCATGACTAATTCGCATCTCCTTGACGTTACTTCGTTTAACATCATGTGTTTCAATATAATTCAAATTGTTTATTTTTCACTCTAACAACAATTTATCACTAAGCCTCAAGGCTTTTACTCTATTGTATCATGGTACTCTTTGTCGATGGCAACCTGTAGTGGTTACAGGAAGAAATTAAATTGAAAAGTTCCAGTATCATTATATTAATAATTGCTCAGAAACCACATGACAGAGAAATATGGTTTTTTGCAACATGTTCTACATCTCTCAAAGTTTTGTTTTCATTCTTTTTGCAGATTTTAATTAAACGACAATGACAATTTTTTTTTTATTTATTTTATTGGGTTATTTTACGACGCTGTATCAACATCTAGGTTATTTAGCGTCTGAATGATATGAAGGTGATAATGCCGGTGAAATGAGTCCGGGGTCCAGCACCTAAAGTTACCCAGCATTTGCTCGTATTGGGTTGAGGGAAAACCCCGGAAAAACCTCAACCAGGTAACTTGTCCCGACCGGGAATCGAACCCGGGCCACCTGGTTTCGCAGCCAGACACGCTGACCATTACTCCACAGGTGTGGACGACAATGACAATACCAGTGGAGAAGGCCCAATGTGTGTGGTGGTATGCTAAGTTGAAAATCAAATAAACATTATCAGATTCTGCATAAGGATTTTTTTTTTCAGAGAAAAGGGGAGGCGATGTTTTATGTGGGTTAGGAAGTGGAAAAACTTTTTTTTTTTTTAAATATTTGTAACCACTTTTTTAACTTTGCTCTAGAGTATGCCATTAGGAAAGTCCAGGATAACAGAGAGGGTTTGGAATTGAACGGGTTACATCAGCTGCTTGTCTATGCGGATGACATGAATATGTTAGGAGAAAATCCACAAACGATTAGGGAAAATATGGGAATTTTACTGGAAGCAAGTAAAGAGATAGGTTTGGAAGTAAATCCCGAAAAGACAAAGTATATGATTATGTCTCGTGAAGGGAATATTGTACGAAATGGAAATATAAAAATTGGAAATTTATCTTTTGAAGAGGTGGAGAAGTTCAAATATCTTGGAGCAACAGTAACAAATATAAATGATACTCGGGAGGAAATTAAACACAGAATAAATATGGGAAATGACTGTTATTATTCGGTTGAGAAGCTTTTATCATCCAGTCTGCAGTCAAAAAATCTGAAAGTTAGAATTTATAAAACAGTTATATTATCGGTTGTTCTTTATGGTTGTGAAACTTGGACTCTCACTTTGAGAGAGGAACATAGGTTAAGGGTGTTTGAGAATAAGGTGCTTAGAAAAATATTTGGGGCTAAGAGGGATGAAGTTACAGGAGAATGGAGAAAGTTATATAACATAGAACTGCAAGCATTGTATTCTTCACCTGACATAATTAGGAACATTAAATCCAGACGTTTGAGATGGGCAGAGCATGTAGCACGTATGGGCGAATCCAGAAATGCATATAGAGTGTTAGTTGGGAGGCCGGAGGGAAAAAGACCTTTAGGGAGGCCGAGACGTAGATGGGAAGATAATATTAAAATGGATTTGAGGGAGGTGGGATATGATGATAGAGAATGGATTAATCTTGCTCAGGATAGGGACCAATGATGGGCTTATGTGAGGGCGGCAATGAACCTCCGGGTTCCTTAAAAGCCAGTAAGTAAGTATTTGTAACCACTTTGTTTCAATTTAAATCTTCATCAAAGTAGAAACCTAGATTTTTTCTAAGTCGAGCTACAGAGTATAGAAATATTGCATGTCTTACTTCGAAAAAATGTAATAGTCTCTTGTGTCCTAGAATAATAGCCTAGAATTTATCTGGATTTAATAGGTCTACAATTTCCAAATAACTTTTAAGGACATTTCTCTAAATAATTATTACATTCTTGGTGGCATCAGTTTACTTGCTTAAAAAATTAAATTATAAATTATATTCTATTAAAATCTGTTCATTGCAAGTACGTAATGAACACACAAGATGCTATGAATAATTACGACAAACCATTACTCAATTCAATTTTTCTTTTATTTTCCTAATGATAATAAGAGAAAGTACTCACCGAAGTTCATCTCGTTCTTGCATCCACTGTTCTAAAACTTCTTTTTCCTCAGGCAGCATACAATCTTGAAAATCCTCTATTAGCTGTGTCAACATTTGAAGCCAGTTGCAGTTCTTTTTGAACTCCATATCGTTCAGCATTTCAATCTCATGCTAAAAAATTTAATGAATCACAACTTCTAGATCATAAAACCAAGACATTTAGTTAATACTAAATACTGATAATACTATTCTGGGAGGAGATGGAACATTTTCATTGGAAACATTTATCTTCTCATAATATCATAATAGTTGCATATAAATATTATGAGTACAATGATCTCACAAAAACATATGGTGAGCATGAGTATTTTTTCAGGAAATTCTGATGTGCATATCTTTTATTTGTCGTCGTGGATACAGTTGAACCTATGACTTTTGGAACCAGATTGAATCACACAGAAAAACATAAAGCTGAGTAGTAATGGGTATAGGTCTGTATCCAGAATATTGGGGGGTAAAGACAGCGGGCATGTAGAACTGACATGTTTACTGCTGCCATTAATTCCTTCCGTCATCCTGTGGGCCTCTATGGTCTGTGATGGGGATGACTTTACCTTTATACCCATAGCCCTACATCATAATAAATTTCAGAATAATGTTTATATCTATAAATACGGCATATTCGTAAGAATATAAAATTATTCACAGTGAGTTACTGTACCACATTACTTACTGTAAGTTCATGAATTATAGCTCCAGTCCTCCATCCATGTTCCAAGGTAACATCTGCCAGATCGCTGTATGGATGATCACCGAAATACAGAACTTGTTCTCCTCTCCAGCCTGTCATATCTTGAAGTTGCTTCACCGTACCCTGAAATTTGTGTGTGGTGCTTAAAAACTTCTTCATACAAATACTGAAGTCTCATATATGCCCAAGCCGTTGTTGTAACTTTGCACTTGACAGTTGGTGAGTTGGCTGCAATCAGTGTTGCCAACCCTGTGGCTTGACTGGATCGCACAATTACTTCAAAATTATCGTACTTTTCACTGAAGGATCATACACTACATATAAAAATAGGCGTATTTGGATTATTTCACCTAAACCCCCTTTACAGTATTTCATTTAAACGATTTTTTTAATCTTATAAGAAAATAACTGCTCAAAATTAACTATGTCCTCAGAAAAAGATTAAAAAAGTGTTTCCTGCTTACCTTAGGAGAATGCTTAAAAATGGAAAGCATAATCACGAGGAACAGCAATAGCAGGGACAGAAGAACCAGAACATACTGTACATCTAGCCCTTTCACTATTTATTCCATCAGTGCATAGTTTACCATAATTTTTATAAAGTATATTTTTTTCCGTCTTATATATTTAAGTATTATTTATTTATTTCTTATTATATTGATTCCACTGCCATTATTTTAAGTATGTGTCTTGATTTCTTAATGTGTACTTATAATAATGTTTAGTCTATGAAAATCAAGCTGTTGCCTGGTCCTAGAGACATAGGAGAGCATTCTTTATAAAAAATGTATTAATCCAGTGAACTGTACAGCACTTGTAATGCAGAAGTGATACACAAAGAAACCACTTTCAATGGATAAGTGAAATACAATACTGCAGAAATGAACAGGCCTATATAACATTTCAAATGTCGTAAATTGTAACAAAATTTTAAAGTCAATTCTTTTTTATTTTATTTTTTTCCATATTTGCCGATAGGGTTGTACCACAGTCTAGTATGTACAGTCACGAAGTTTGAGTTGTTGAGGGTGCTAGGAACAATAGACTGTGCCGGTACTATTTCGCATTGTCTGTGATGAGGGGATAGTAGCGATCATAGTGGTTAGCAACTATCTATGGATGCATATTTCCCAAGTATTGAGATTCGTGACTATACATGCTAGATTGTGGTTGTACATTTTAAGTACTATCAGTGGGTTGGATTGTACGATAGTACAAGATACCAAATTATCGTACATGTACGATCCAGATTGTATCGTTGGCAACACTGGCTACAATTCCCATGAAACAGTTAAATGCTATGTGGTTGGCTTCTGAACCAGTCAAAACATAGCATTCTCTATCAGCTGTTGTTGCTGCTGTGTTGTCAGTTTGTTACATGCTATATTACAACCACATGCGTAATTTGTGTGTTAGTATGATAAATAATTTGTAGTGGTGCTGTGAAATGTCATAAAAACGACATCATTTGGCAAATTATAATTCATGGAGTAGAAATCATTTGCTTAAAGGCATAACATTAAATAGTCAGGCATCATACTGGTGAAAAGGACTCATCAGTAGTTGTGTACTAGTCACTGTGACAATGTTATACTTGTCGCACTCAGAGAGTACGGGTAGGGGAGGAATTATCGAACCCAATTGAAATTACTTCCGGAGTCCCACAGGGGAGTGTCTTGGGGTCTCTTCTATTCCTGTCTTTTGTAAATGATCTGCCAGTTAATATCTTGTCTAGGATCCACTTATTCGCGGATGATTGTATGGTATACAGGGAAATAAAAAGTTATGAAGATACTACTCTTCTTCAGAATGACCTCAATAGAATAAACGATTGGGCAATAGCCAACAAAATCAAAATAAATTCTCTACAGAGCAAAGCCATCAGCTTTACAAGGAAAAGAAATAAAATAGTCGCATCGTATATGTTAGGGGGTGAAACCATTTCAGAAGTTAAGAAATGTAAATACCTCGGAATAACATTTAGCAGTGATCTCGGCTGGGGGGAACACGTTACAGACACAGCGGCAAAAGCATGGAGAGCGTTACACTTTGTGATGAGGGTACTAAGAAAAGGCTCTGATATATCCAAAGAGACTGCATATAAATCACTAGTACGTCCAGTAATGGAATATGGTGCTGCATGTTGGGATCCTTACAGATTAGAACATATTAAGACACTGGAAAAGATTCAAAAACGGGCTCTCAAGTGTTGTCGGAAAAATTCACCATTAAAATGGGACACACTCACGGACAGGAGAACGCGAATTCGATTATGCACACTGTTCAAAACATACAGAGGTGAGCCTGCCTGGACAGAAATAAAAAATAGGTTGCAGCCGCCAAATTACTCTTCAAGGAACGACCACTCATATAAGCTGAGGGAAAGAAGGCAGAGGACGGACACTGGAAAGTTTTCTTTTCTCAATCGTATTATCAGGGACTGGAATGCTTTACCTGCAGACTTACTAAAGGCTTTACCAACAACCAAAAATGTATTTAAAAATAGGCTTAAGGACTTTACTAATAGACGGTAATTATACACAGTATTTAAAGGGTGTAAATGATATTTTGTTATTGAAGTGTTGTATCAGTAAAGAATTATGTTGTGTCAGTGAAGTGTGTTGTGTCAATGAAGTGTGTAGTGTAAGTGAAACGTGTTCCTGTGAGTGAAGCTTTATAGTTTATAGTGGCAGTGCAAAGTATTTGAACAGTGAAATGTTTTTGAAGTGTTAGTGAAATCAGGATAGAATCAGTGAAATGTGTCGTAGTTCCATTGCAGTGAGTGAGTTGACAGCGAAATGAGTGTAATGTTGAAAGGTTCTTGTACAGATATGAAGATATCATACCTGTGGGTTTTACTGTAGTTCGAACTTAGGTTTAAGATGCAAATTAGATTTATTTTAAATGTTATTTTAAGTGATTGTGCTTCATTTAATTTAGGATATTCGCTGTTGTTGTTGTTATTATTATTATTATTATTATTATTATAAATTATTCTTAATATTAATTATTAGTATTATTATTAATTGTATTTTTAATTAATAAGTTTATTATTGTCATTATTGAGTGTAATTAGTTACCACTGCCACCGGGTATATGCCAATTGCAGTGTGAATAAATACATACACATACAACGTTGTGTTTCTCACGAAGTTGTCAGGTTCATAGTTACAATGGCTTGGATATAGATCTTGCAAATTAACATATTACTAGCCTGTAAAGGAGAACAGTTATTTCACATTTGAAGAGAGATGTCCTTTATTGTATTCAGAAGAAAAGTGACAGAGGATTCATGGGATCCCTGTAATTGCGTGAAATGTTTATGCTGTCTGTTGGATGTTATAGTGATATTTAATTTTTTTAAGGAATTGGTTCTTATTTATAAGGAATCGGAATTTAATTGAGAATGAAATAAATTTAATGAAATGTTTGTGCTATATTATTAATTGCCTATTTCTCCTATCTTTCTTTACTGAATATATATCGTAATCTGTACAAGTATTTACAATGGAATTACTGTATTTCATCTGAATTGGTTTGTTGGAAAGTCGTTAGAATAGGTCTATGATAACAGAAGTCAGAAATATAATAATTCATACATGGAAGCAAGCTTACCCCTCTACCCAGCACCATATCAATGCACATTACCCTCTTTTCCTTTCTTTTCATTTTTATAAAATGAGAAACTAATGAAGAATTTGGTATATGAACTTGAAAAACAATTCTCACCTCATAGTAAATCTTGCCCTTTTCTAATTTATTGACGCGATCCCAGAGTTGTGTTTTACTAACTCGATCATAGATTCGGAATGGTCGTGACTCATCTGTGAAGAATTTTGGCTTGCGAGCACGAACAATTACTACATCAAAATATTGCATCCAGTCACTTCCGACTAAGAGCTCCATCCCTTTGTTCCTATTGAAAAAATTACAGCTTTATTAGGAAAATTAAAACATCTACTGTAAGTTCAAAACGTTACAATCAAACAAAACAACTTAATTCTCCATTAAAAATAGAAAAATGTATTTCACATTACATTATCTATTTTAAACTAAATAGCTTGTTTAATAATTGTACATAAGAACTTGTTTGAAATATTTTCGCTAATATGTAAGCTACTTAAAAAAATACTGAAATAAATTACATTGGCATGAGTCAAACTGCTGGTCTAGTATCAGCCTAAATAAGTAAATAAGTAACTAAGTAAATAAATAAGTAAATACATAAATAAATGTAATCTAAGACTTATCTTACACAGACAGAAAATACGTAAAAGTTTATTTGCAGATTTACATCATATTTGTCAGAATATTACAATTTCAACAAATTATGATAATATATGGCACACAAGTAACTTACACAAAGCGGTAAGGACTGTTGGTGACGAGGAACAGAGTCTTTTTTGCTGCCACCAGACGATCAAAGAACTTACGGAGATCTTTATTTTGTTCCAAGTATTCTGACACATTTTGTTCTACAATTCCATGCATTATTGGGTGCCCACTCTGCACAGAGTTCTGTAAAACAATTATTTTTATTACAAAGGAGAATTTAATTTAATTTAGTAGTCTGACCCAATATTTTGGGTTTGCCCTGCGACACAGAATAGCTCACAATAAAATTTAAAATGAAAAATTATATAAACAGGTTTCAGACAAAAGTGAACAAGACATAAGAAAAAAAAAATAGAACCAAGTCTAATTTAAATTGAATGTACGCCATAAAGATGCTGACGAAATATCGCTACAGAAAATTTTATTATGGTGGTGATATGGCATCTTGAAGATCTCTCGTCAGCTTGTATTTTTCCCTCCACTTTACAAAGGTTTTCGGGATGGTGCCGCTTGCTCCGAAGAAGAGACCGGTAACTGTGATTTTTTCTATGTTGTATTTCGCTGATAGGTACTGAATCGTGGGCTCGTAGATTTTCTTTTTCTCTTTGTTCACTTCAGATGGTTGAGCGGCTGAGATTTCAAATCTGATGGTAGGATCAATTATTTCGGCTGTCTGTTTATTCCTATTTATAGCTATGATATCGATCCTACGATTGCTTCCACCATCAGCAATACAATGAACTTCCTCGTGAACGTCTAGATTTTTGGATCGAAGTGCATCTGCGATCATAGAACGTATGGTGTTGTGACGTTTTATTCTGAGTACTTCTCCCTGTGGGCAACTCCCAAGCACATGTGGTAAAGTTTCATACTCACTGCAGTGCCTACAGTGGTTTGTGCCTTTAGAGCGACCAGGGAGAGAACGTACTGGTGCCACCATCGCAGTCATTTTTAGCATTTCTCTCCATTCAGAACTTGATAATCCGTCATGCTTGATGATCCACGAGTTGGCTGCAGGTACTTCTTCAAACAATACAACTCCTTTTCCTTTCTGAGGGTATCCACACCAGGTTTTAAATTCACGGTACCGAAGATGTTGCCTTAATTGCTTCACGGATCCTGTAGCCTCATCTCTTCTCACTTGCAATTCCGACAAGCAACGAGTTCTTATAGTTTCGTAGTCTCGTGCAGCATTAACGTGCTGGTCATTTAGGTTTTTTAGCTTGGTATTGATGTTTAGTTGCTGCAGATAGGCTTCCCATGTAGCGCGCATCACTGACAATCCTTTGTATTTGGTACTTGTATATATCATGCTATTAGGAGTGTCACCTGGTAATTGTAATATTTCCTTTACTGCGCTTTTAATCATATTGTCAGCTTTAATGAGGAATTTTTTGGGGATCAGATCCACAGATGCAGTTTGAAATGGATATATTAAAGTTGGGCCGATGAACTGGTTTAAGACGACTAATTTTTGTTGTGGCTGAAGCAAATGACGATGTTAGTTTGTTGAGGTGCGTCTTTAGTTTGTCCAATACTTGGTTTTCATTGAATGTTAATGTTTGTTTAAATGTAGAGCCTAGATATTTAATTTCTTCGTCTACACCGATGCTATTAATATGACCCACAAAAAAAAAAAAACAAGTATAGATGAAAGAAAAACAGGCAAAGGTGTTATGTAGAAAGGCCATTACTGTACAAGAAGACACCCATTCAAGTTTCTTTAATTTTCGGAATATCACATTCAAAAACAGCCAAAGCTGTTATGTAGAAAGGCCATTATTGTACAGAAAACAGATAATAAAACTTTAGTCATTTCGTTAGTTCAACACAAGAAGATGGTGAGGGATATGAATCCTTTCAGGTTTTTTTAATTCTCGGAATATCAAATACGAGGTTGAATAGATCCTTTCTTAGCTCTTCTGGAAGTTAGTAAGCTACAAATGTGTCTGTCCTGAAATATTCTGCAACATCGTCATTTGAAATCAAATACATTTCCATTTATATAAAAATAGCTTTCTAGAATGCAGGCATTAATAAAAACATTGCTGAAAATTCATTATTAATTGAAAAGTAAATCAATGCGAGCGAAAACTTACTAAAGATTCTGAAACTGTAGCACTAAATTTCAAGATTTTTTTTATATTATAGTATATAACAAACATAAGGAAATTATTACTTATCACGGGAAGTGAATATAATGAAACATAAAGACTGAATAAACATAATTATAAATCACTTATATTGCATTTTCATTATCAACACTTTTAAATATAAAAGTTATTTATCATTAATGAGATGGTTAGAGGATTTTATAAAATGATGAAAAGAAATAGATACTAGCATGTAAGCAGGCAGTTGTGGTCTAACTGAATGATTATCTTAGAACAGTACTTAGACATTGTGGACCAAATCGCAAACCTTCCGAACACAGTGGATTTTTAATTATCATCATCTCCGACTATTGCCATTTCTACAAACCATCGCTCGCCATTTAATAGAATTAAGTTCGTTTATTGTGAAAATTCTACTAATCGTCATTTTTGTCAGAAACTGTACTGCTATATTTCTCCTGGATGGCTAAAATTCGCACATTCTCGAGCATCCACTTATGCACTCAATTGTTTCATTTCGTTGGTCCACTGTTCTCGTTGTGTATGCTTCTAGAAGTATGTAAATTGTTAATGTCAACATCAAAATCGGTAAACAAACATGATATCTCACCAAAACACGGGACCCAGTGTTTATTGGTTTTATGAAGTTTTCTGTTAAAGCTGTATATGAATAATATTTCTTAAAATAAATCACTGTAACAATATATAGTTATAACCCAAAAAAAAATGTTTATATGTGACTAGGAATTATCTTCAGAACAAATTATCGCTGTAACATGGGTTTAATTAATTTTATTGTAGTCCAAAACAAAATGAGATGTAATTTCTTGCAGTTTTTCAGGATTAAGCATTTCAATTTTGAACGACCCTATAAAATTATACCTAGTAATCATGTTTCATAACAATTGGTCAGAGAGAAAAATAATATATATGCATGTCATCTTTTGCCACAATAAAGATACCATCAGGATGCACAACACATCTCAAAATCTCATTTTCGCCAAAACTGACGTACCATCTTTGCCTTAGAACCACAGAATTTTAAGTACGAAACTGAAAACAAATTTATTAAGACTAAAATAATTTCTTTCCTGTATGATACCCTACATCAGCAAAAACTAATAAAATCAAGGAGTTTCGACACCTTTCATACTCATTACTAACCTTCACATCACGAAAGAGAATCTCAGGGTGATAGTCAATGTGGTTACGCTCGAAATATTCTGCAACATTACATAAGAGACACATCTCTGGAACTGAGAACAGATCAGCCAACTGCACCATTTTGACCTTCACATCCTGCTATAAAAAATTAACACATATAGTTATTGTAAATATTATGTGGCTTAAAGTATTCACCAATTAGCATTAGTCAGTGTGAAGTTAATCTTTTAAATTAATTGTATAACAATTTTGATCATGCGATAGCTTGAATGGAAATTATATTAATATAAAATGACAAGAACATAATACGAGAGAACATCTACAAATGTAAAATGCATTAGCCATGACATACAAAAATTATATACATGAAATTAATAAAAATTATTATACTTATAAATTACTGGAATCCATAAACAAAATTAATTATTCTTGAGTGGTTTACTGATAAATTGATCAAAAGTAACAAACTTTCATAGATATTCATTATCGCTGTTTCTATTAGGTATTTTTATTATTATTATTATTTTTATTATTATTATTATTATTATTATTATTATTATTATTATCATCATCATCACTATTACTAATTTCTAAAGTGAGAAACTGAAAGATAAATTACCAATTCATTCTCACATTGTTACTAAAATAGTAATTTATAGTAGCCCTATAAGAAAGTAAAATTAGATTTTATCTGCAAGTGAAAAGTTTAGCACCTGAGGTGAACCCAAGGGTGATAATTTCCACGAGTGTATAAAACATGTTTACCTACTCTCGTGTGCTATACAATATTTTATCCATTACTGGTATCTAAGCTTAATTTTAAATTGTAGGCCTTTTCTTTGTAATGTGTAATTTGTGAAGAAGTATAAATGAATTAATGTATGGCTTTTATTATTGCTAATATGTTGGTTGTCATGGAGAGAGTGATTTAAAAAAAATTTAATTCACTGCTTTTAATTGACTGCTGTGAATGAAGTCATTGTTTAGGCTGCTAAGAATGGTGAGATGAAGACCAGTTTAGATACCAATCATGGATGTGTATAGACCCAGAAACAAAATTTGGGCCACTTGAATTTTCCAAGTTCCAGTTATAACATACTGCGCATTTTCAGTAACTGGAACTTCGAAAATTCAGGTGGTCCAAATTTTGTTTCTGGGTCTGTACTTATGCAGACATTACCTTACATTTAATTTCACAAATAATCACATAGCCTAAAACAACTACCAAGCTAGTAATAACTTAACTAACTCTAAACAGTTTTGTAAGGTTTCATTCAACAAACAACCATCCATAGAAGGCACAAGCAATTCTTAATTTGTAGTCACAAAATTAAATAGAAATAAACTACAGAGCTATATAAATGATATACAAAAAATAAGAATAACATACAGTAACAACACAGATTGGCCACATTTACTAGTTTAAAAATAGAACTAAACTTTCACCGTAGAATATGTAGAAAGATCGCAATAACCAATATAACAAAACGACATGAAATTGAATAAAGTAGAAATACACATTTACTTAAAAAATACAAGAATCAATCTACACGATGTAAATAAATTACGTGCAATAATTATTGATAAGAAAGTTGCAGTGGAGGAATGCAACACGAATCCCTTTCTTTCGTACTGTAACATTTAATAATATATTGGACTACATGCTGCACATCAAAATCCATAAAGAAATATTAGGAGAATTATTAAATAAAATAAAATTTCATTAAAAAATATAAAAAGTACATACCTATTAGCTAAATACCGTACAATGTATGAAGTTGGAAATAAATTGGTCTTAGTTTATATCTAGGTTGACATTAAGATGTTTAATTTCAAAGTATTTTACAATTTTGAACCAAGAAATGAAAAAGTGTAAAGAAATTCCACTGAAATTGTTGTAATTTACCTTATTACGACAAACAATTAGTATCGAAAAAATACCTGAAAGCACACAATGTTACAATGACACAAACTGCAAAATTCTTACATTTTCTCATATGAAGATAATATATCTTATGCTTTAGGAGTATTGGCCCTAACAGTTACATACAAAATTACCTTAATACATGAAAAAAAAAATCACTCAAAAATATAAAATGAGGCCAAGCAGATAAAAATGCTCCTACTTAAACGGCAATGTGTTTACCAGTATGTTTTATAAGTACATACACAATGTACATAAAATACACAAAATCACCTTAATACATGGAAGATCATTTAGAAAAATAAAATGAGGTAAAATAAGTAAAAATAACTTTTACTATAAAATTTACTTTTTGGGGGTATACATTCTAGAAGACGTTTTAATACGAAATCGTCTTAATACAAAGGATATAGCTCAGAATCTGTAATGATTACAAAAAATAATGGCAGAATTTACAAAAGTGCATGTGCAAGTGTTTCACATTTCTCTGTTTTGTAAAATGTATTTTTGCATTAAAATATAACAAGTTCACCAGGGACGTACATAGGATTTTTGGGGGGGGGGGGGTGGAGGAACAAGAAAAACAACAGAAAATTACTGAAGAGTATTTTATTGAATTAAGACACTAAGACATTACATAAAGGAGATTGTTTAATGTTCCTAAGTGAATTATTTATATTTAATATTACTGATTTATTTACAATGTAAGTGAACTGTTATTTTTCTGGGAGATTTCCCATCTATTAAGGTGGTTTGGTAAGTATTAATTTGATTCATCCCAGAATTTCCACCTCCAAACATTAATATTACAGTTATACTTAGAGCACATCTGCCTCCTTTTTTTTTTTTTGTTTCATTTCATTTTCTGAATGATTTCCCATATATTAAGATGATTTTTTTATGTATTAAAACCGTCTCCCAAAATTTACACCTCAAATGTAACAGTACCTGCGAATTTTAGCTCTTGATGTTGAAATTTGTGCTAGGCCTAATTATAACAGGAGCTATTCAAAGAAATACGTCTTATTCAGATTTCAATAACTAAAAACTCCTGTAAATTTAATAAAAAAAAAACTACCGGCACTTCACTAAAAGGTATTTGACACAATATGTACATAAATTTGCAAGTATTGAATTTATAATACAAAGATTAAAAGATTTGTGTATTGAAATATTAGTTTGCGATATTTCCAATGTTATTCTTATGATTTCATATAGAACATGTTTCTGAATTCCTAGCTAATAGAAGTAGAGAAAAATAAATTGAACAAAAATATACATAAATTATGTAAAGTCCATAGAGAAAATAAATTCAAAGATAACCAAGAAAGTTAGTAACATTTTCCAGGAATGTGCATGACTAACATAACAGAAAGTATGTGCATTATTTTTGTTCTATTTAACACAATTAATTAATTATAATGTTCACATAAAATGTACCCCTACACAAAGCTTAATTATAACAATTTTAGTCATCTTTGAATCCAATACATACTGCATTACATTTGTGTTACCTTTAATTAACATGAAACAGGCACATGCAACATAATGGATGTACAATGCAAGGTACAGTAACATTTTAACCATCATAATAATATGTAAGTAGAGAGAGTTCCTATGCAGACTGGTAGTAATGTTCCATCAGCTTAATGACAGTAGTGCAGAGCACCCATCCACAGGAAGCTAAGCAGTAAGGATGAAGTGGGACCAGTCAGTGTAAAGAAGTGTGCACGTACAGACCGATTATTTAGTCCTGACAGCTCAAGAGGAGAAGTAATAGAGGAGTGGGGAGAGTTCTGGAGTAGAGCTAAGGACAAGCTTAATTGTACTGGAAACATACCGCTCTACCACACGCATGACATCCGATCGCTCTGAAGGCAAGCGAGTGAATAACCCAAGCACCCCTTGGCGTAACTAAATGGACTCGCCTGACCCAGGCAACTGTCAGGACTAAATAATCGTACTGTACCTGTCCATACACCGGCATACGACTGCTAGCCAAATGACAACAGATTTTGTTAGGTAGTGGTTGGAATGGGACCAGCCTATATAGCAACTCTATGTATTAAAGATGAGTCGATACCAGAATTTCTAAATACTCGATACCGATACCAGATTTAGAGCTTCGATACTCAACACTGGAACTATAAAAGTGAGTGAAGTGTCTGAAAATTACTTTATTACAGTTTTCTCCACCATTTCGGTTAGTTCCATATTTGGAGTAACAAAGGTATTTCAATAAAAAAGACTGCAACCATTTGCAATGCTGAGTCATACGAAGGGTACAGGAAAAGGACGAGCTTTATCCATTTTTTCCCCCAAAAAATGAGTTATGCATTCTGTGTGAAGTAGGATTTCATGTAATTTAATACTATGAATTGAACACTGTGGTAATAAGAACAGTCCAAGTGCTGTAACAGATTTTAGATTTGGCATACAGGGAAGGAATATGCTAAAGACAGACTTTAAATTGCTCTCCTGAACAATTTCTTAAAGTGCACGAAGCTCCTCCTTTCCCTGTAGCTTTCATATGAGCTTAATAACACTTCATGCACCTCATTGGTTATGTCTTAGGTATTTAAGAAACAGTTAAGGAATTTCTAAGTTTAAATTAATTGTTTTTTCTGGGGCATGCCGGACCTTGTCAATTTTAGTTAGACATACTGTCTTCTACCTAATGGAAACATTCTGAGCAAATGGTGGCAATCTTTTAGAATATCGATATGCATATTTCCGTAAGAATTTCTCTTAAATTTACCGCTAATGAGGGATTTTCCAATACTACGACTGAGGCTATTGTAATTTATAATTTACCAGGAATGAGGATTATTTTACAACCTATTATTATAAAATACTTTTAAATTATGGAAAGAACAACACATTTCTTTAAAATGCGGCACAGAGATAGTTTATATCAGTACTGCATGATTCTATAAAGTGTGAAGTAATGGAAGTCTAATTCAAGAAAGAAAGAAAGAAACAAACAAACAAACGAACAAACCCAAAAAGCTAAACATTAATGCTCCCAAGTGTCAAGAGTGTAGTGGTTTGAAAGTATCGAGAATTCAATCCTGATAAATATCTAAATACAAAACACGAAAAGATAACAAGAGAATGGCTAATATTTCTAATTAATATTGCTATTTGTAAGAGATATTATATTAAAAAGTTTAAGGTTATGTAAAATGATAAATTGTTCACTGATGTCTCAGTTAATACTGACCAGTCTCTGTTAAATCTCGCAGTCTAAAGAAATCCATGTGAAAGCATGTTCAGGACAGAATGATTTATTCTGATGATACGATGATAAAAAAGATAACGGTCATAAAATGTGCATTTTACTGGGACGAGAAATGGCTAGTAAATTTTGCCTCTTGAACTCTTATTCAGAGATAGGGTTGGTTTACATGTTTTTAAAAAATATCATACTACGCGTTTCATTGTACTGAAAAAAAATCTATTGCTCGATTATATTTACACCCACGACCATTGATTCATGAGTAGGAATAGCAACAAATCGACTACAGAGGACAATTATTACAGTATCTATTCACTACCCTCGGTTAGGTATGAATCTATGAACTTCAGCTCAGATTTTTTGGATGTGCACATCATGTTCACTGAAGAAAGAACTCTCTCCACTGCAGTGGCGTAGCATGAAATTTTGAACAGGGGAAGCTAACTCAAGTTGTCTTTCATGCAATATGAGAAAACATATTACAAAAATATAGTCTTAAAATAAATAGTAGTCAATGTCAAGTCAGCAGTCGAAGATTGGTTGGAACCTCGTAACACCAATAAGGCATGACCTCAAATGGTACGTACGGTAGTAAAATATAATTCATGGTTTACACATATCTCTAACAAATAGACACGTATATGTATAACATTAGCTCACTCCCTGTCATACTTAGAGAAATCACAATATTAACGGTCAATAGATACAGTATTAGTATCAGTACGTAAATATGCGTCTGTCTTTTGGTTGTGTCCTTCATTGACAGCAAGGGAGTCAGTCATTTATTTTTTAGATCACACTTTTGTTCATAAGTCAGTCTTGATAATAGAATTGTCCTAAAAAATTCAAGTAAATTGGTGTCAGGAACTGTTACTTCACTCATATTTGTTATATCAGCCACAATGCACACTAACACTTCAACTGAACACAACTGACGAAAAGGGATAACTCGGAAACTACAGTTAGGGGACTGATATATTCCAATTCTATGCAGGTGTTTGGCCAAACAATCATGGCCTGTTGCCAATCTAAAGGCAGCTACAGACGATTTGTGTGGTAAATCGGGAATTAACTGTAGATTATGATGCAGAGAGCTCCATTTCTTCCCTTGAGATTGTGTTATCAAATTTTGTTTGTTGAAGTCTAAGTAATGTAGATTTAATAAATATTTTCACAGAATAATACTTAGATTTAGTAACAGGTCTGTAAGTAGCAGTGCTGCCCTTCTTTGCTAAAGCATCCGCATTCTCATTTCCCAGGATTCCACAATGGGATGGTGTCCATTGGAATACAATTCTTTTATTGAGTGTTATTAATTGAGAGAGCATTTTAGTTATACGAAAGTATAAAGTTAATGTGTTAAAGGATCTGGCAAAATGCACATTATATGAAAAGGATGCTCGAACTCAAAGTTCAAGAACCACTACTCTACACCATTCTTCAAAGCAACAAACAGAACTATGAAAAGTCAATTAAACAGAAACCAAGGTCATCATAATGAAGAATGAAAGATCAACAATGGAATACTTTTAAGAAATAGGGTTGAAGTTCATTGCTGAAGTATTAAAAAAATACTGCAATACTGAATGTATTTACCACAACAGTATGCCTGTCAAAAGTTTAATGTTGATAATATTGTTACATTCATCTTCATTTTTATATGCAATTATATTTACGTATATTTATATACAAATGCATCGCTTTATTAAGTTATTTTAAAGTCTATCATTTTTACACAACTAGGTACCAGTACTATGTTTACGAGCAGACAAAGAATACCACCTAACGAACCACACATGGCAACATCAACAATATAAATCTACAAAGCTACTCTACCACACATTATTCCTCTGTGAACAGGGTGTCTATGCTTTCCAAACTTGGATTCCATTTAGATATATGTGCATTACTGGTGTGTTATAATTCCACTTAAAATAGGAATTTGGAAACATCTGGAAAGCAAGGTACCGGTACACAAGAACACAGAGCCAATAAAATATTATCTTGGGAATGCAATACACCCTAACTACAGAGACAATTATTTAACATTTTCATGTTACAACTCATAAATAAAGGCTCTGAGATGCAGCTTTTACTTTCGGTTCACAGAATATTCTGATCGTGTTATTTTTCTTATAAAAGAAGTTATGAGTATATATATATATATATATATATGTTTTTAGTCCCACTTGTCATCAACACTCATCATATACTTAGCTTTAGCATTTCGTTGATAAATGTTTCATCTAGATTCACATGAAGAGTAACCGCAATAAGATACACATGTAAGATTAGATACCAGTATGTACTGTAAGCCTAATATACTTATTCTCTTTATGAAACTTCAGGATAGAAATAAATGATGCTCCCTAATTGTAACATTCCACGGATAATTACTAGGGTCTACTGAATTATACAGCCAATTTCGTTACAATGTCATGCATAACATTTTTCTACCTACAAACTCAGTCATTCATAATATAATTCCCACACAAAATTAACTTTCAACTGTGCTCTTTAGTTTGTACCTTCCTTTCCAGATAATTTACCATTAATGTACATGGCTTTCAAATCAAATATACGTATACGCTTTGTGAATATTATTATTTAATATATTAGTAATATTTTTAATGGAACAAATATACGACAAATATGTCAAATATAGAAACTTCTACATAAAAATCGCAGTCCAAGTTATTGTTTAGATCTTTGATATACCTATTAACTCTTTTATATGAACCACTTCAACCCAGATTTCGAAAAGTCTAGGATAAAAAGTTTTAAGAAAATGGGTTTTAGTGCTCACCAGCATAAAATCAGTGTTAATGTTATAAATTTGAAGAAACTGGCCAGTTTTATTCTAAGCATACCAAGTTGTAATGTTTATACAAAGAGAATGTTTCATCTCATGAATAACAATAATTGGACAGATGTTCGAAACAGGAGCACGACACATCTAATCAAATCAGAGCTGAAAACTGCAGTCGACTTCAACTATTACACAAGACAAAATCTGTCTCAAAATACTCTTGATTTAAGCCTAGCTGCCGAAGTGTAGAATAAAGTTGCTTTTTAGTAACTGAACCGAATAATTTGTCTATTTTATAAGTGAAATTTTGTCGATTCCATAAACTCCCGTATTTTCTTAAAAAAAAAAGTTGGCAACCCTATCTAAATACCACCATACAAAATAAAAATAATCAATCACACCATCTCTTACTTCACAAAATATCATCTCTAATTACAAAATGTAAATTTAAAATGTTTTCCAAATCCACATTTTATGATTAAAAGACTGAAGTGGTTCAACAGTACAGTATTAAACACCATATTTCTAACAATGAACCAATCATTAATTACAGACATTAAAAAAAAATTATCAACAAAGAGCTCTTGAATGCCTCATTATGTACTGTAACAAGTCACAGAATGTTATAATTTAAAATGCTAACATTTGCTTCTGAAGGAAAGTAAGACACCCTGATGTGAGATCTACACATGTCAAACTCACCGACCGCTGCCCTCTCTGCATATACATGGTCCGTCCAAAGCAAGGAACGTTTCATTTTTCAATTACTTGGAAGAACAGGTATTTGGTTTTGTCAGCCACAAGGAAGTGGGGCAGACATCAGCAATGGGCAAAGAAACAAACTAGTCACATCACCTGAATAGATGCTATTTACACAAAAGACTGTCTGGATATTGAAAGTGACTGCCTGTGTCAAATTGCAACATCCAATTTGCATTAATTTATATCCTGGTACCGAGTATTCAAAATAATACGATAATATAATAATACATCTTGATTACACAACTTTTAACACTATACATCACTTCGGAATACAAAGTATGTATATATATATGTTTTCACGTGTTAATTAACTAGATTACCTTGTTGATTAGTTTCAGCCTGTAGGCTATCATCAGAACTGGGTGGTCTTCGCGCCTTCTGATAGGGTTTCCTGTGGGGGTGTGTTTGTGTGGTGTAATGTGGAGTCAAAAAGTGTGTGTTTTCTGAAATTGAGTTGTTTGTTGAGGATTTGATGCAGGTTTTTTTTGTGTGCCTGTATATTTCGTACTGTTCCAGTGTATTTAGTTTCTGGTTTTTCAGTTGGAGATGTAGAATTTCCATGTCTGTGTTTATGTTGCTGTAGGTGTGGTTGGAGTTTGTGATGTGTTCTGCGTATGTGGAAGTGTTGTGTGATTTGGTTATGGCTGTGATGTGTTCTTCATAACGTGTTTGAAGTGATTTGCCTGTATGTGCTATGTAGAAGCTGTTGTGGTATTGCATTAGAGTTTGTATACACCTGTGTGTTTATATTTGTTTGTGTTGTTTGTGTGTTGAGCTGCTTTTGTAGAGTGTTGTGTGTTCTGCATGCGATGTTGTAATTTAATTTCTTGAATGAGGTTGCAATCTTATGTAGGTTTTTGTTTTCGTATGTTAGTTCGATGTATTTTTTGTGTTCTTGCGTTTGTGTTGTATTCCTTTGTGTTTTGTAAGTCTGTTTTGTCTTTCTTATTATGTTGTCTATTATGTTAGGATTGTATCCGTTTTCTTGTGCTATCTATTTGATTGTGTTTAACTCTTCTTTGTAGTCTTGTTGGCTCATTGATATGTTGAGTAGTCTGTGTACCATTGCTCGGAATGCAGCCTGTTTGTGTTGTGTTGGGTGACTGGATGTGTTGTGTATGTGTGTTGTTGTAGTTTTTCTGTAGATTTTGAATGTGTGTTTGTTGTCAACTTTTATTATTGTGATGTCAACTATTCAACAAGGTAACTAGTTCATTGACACATAAAAGTATATATGTACTTTATATTCAGAATTAATATAATAAGACATAACATTTACATTCAATAAATGACTTGGTACAAAAAACAATAAAATAATATAAGGAAGATGAGCATAGTAACTGACCAACATATGCTTAAAAACTCCATCCTATTGATGGAAAACATGATGATTGGTATAATATAAATACTACTTAACTAAATTTACTCACAAACCATATAGCTATGTCTTACAACGAAAATGTAACATGAAAACACTAACTCCTTGCTATCTCTTTGCATGAGATGAATGAGTAAAAATGTCTGTATCTATATTAATGAAGGCCATAGACTGCAATTTTGACAAAAATCTTTAGTAACGCTGATTAAAAATTATTTTGGACTTGACAGTTCAATGCAGAGACGTCAAATCATTCAAATGTAGTTATATGAATTCAATGTAGATGATGTAGATGTCACTACAAATATGAATGTCATTATTAGAGATGGTAGATTTTATCAACTTAAAATTAAAAATTTGCATTTTATAGCACTTTTAATGTTATAATTCAGCATTTTGTAACGTTTTGGGATGAATAATTTTTTATGGAAAGTTTGGTGGTAGCAATTTAATGTCATAATCACAGCTCGGATAAAGTAACTGTATCAGAATATACATCCTTGGTCCTGCGCTTTGTTTACAAACATTAACTGCTGGGAAGAATGCTCCCCACCCCCTAGATAAAACATCAGCAAATTAGGCCTAGTTGAAAACATTGAGAAAGTGATATAGATAACAACAAAGAGGGTATCGGATAGGTCACATTCCTGTGTTATTCATACTGTAAAAGATAACATGAAGGATTACCAAATTATCTGAAAAAATTTAAGAATCTGAATGTGGCAGAACCTTCAGATAGATTCTGATTTTTTTTACCAAAAAATCTAAAATATAATTTCGCAGAAACACATACATTTCGCATTTTAACACGGATGTAAAAACCACAATAATATATTTAACATGCTTTTAAACATAAAATTACCTATCTTGACAGTTTTTGGGCAAATCTCGCATTTATCGCAATTGCAAAATTCTACCACCTCTAGTCATTATCACATTTCCACACTGCAGTCGACAGAATTACTTTAATTTTGAAGTTTATTTTATTGTAAACATGATACAGGTCATACAACTCATCAATACTCATAAATAAAGGTTTCCCAGTGCGTGTGTGCGTGTGTGTGTGCGCACGTGCATGTTTTTTTACCTATGGCAAGAGGTCTTGAAAATTAAGATTAAAATGTTAGTTTGAATTTTTAGACCAACCAGGGGTCATAATTTCATAAACATAAAAAAAAGTGTTACTGTAATAAAAAAGCTAATTACATTCATCATCATTTGACACAAATGCATGTTCTAAAGTTCAAATGAAAGCTTATGAACCGCGTAACAAATATAAGTGATGAAATTTTGAAATGCTAAAATTTTCAAATACCAGTATCACTTTAATAATATCTAACTTTAATAAAAATAAATTAAAAATTTGTATTTCCTACTAAAATGAAGATATAAAAATTTCCTCGCTTGGATTTGTTCATTAAGTTACGTCACACATATCATGTAAATTTCTTTAATAGTGCCAAAGTTACTGCATTTTGAAAATTGAATTAGCACATTAGCACTTGTAAATAACAACAAATCAGCTGTTTGGCGTCATATCCTGATACGGTTTTTTAAATTATTTTTTATTTAAAAAATAAAAGTCGTCGTATTTGACCAAACTTTGCTATTTTATATAGGTCCTGCCCCCATGTACCTAGGTACATATGCAAAGACAATTCAAAATAATTCAAATTTAACTGGGTGTTCTGTATTTTTATTTTCTAAACCTGGCAACCGTACATCTATTCCTGTACCAAATGATTATATAACCAAGAAATGTTATGTCATAAGTTTCTCTTTAATTAAAAAAAAGACA
This sequence comes from Periplaneta americana, assembly GCF_040183065.1. Lineage (NCBI taxonomy): Eukaryota > Metazoa > Arthropoda > Insecta > Blattodea > Blattidae > Periplaneta > Periplaneta americana. The sequence goes on from NC_091119.1 coordinate 165,268,360, forward strand.
TTACCTGTTTAATAAGACGTCTGTATAGATCTGATAGATACTTTTAATGTGGGTATCTAAAGAGGATACATTATTATTTACTGCTAGCAAAAGATGAAAGTAACTTTTACCATGTGATAAGTATGATTATCTTATGATGCAGTTAATTCATGTGCTATAGTCCTGACGCTGTTATTTCCGGCGTGACTCCGCCTCTTTGCTTACGTCTTAGAAAGTGAAGGCTCTATAAAGTCTAGGTAGGTAGTAGCGTTCGCCATTTTTGTTCTTACGTTACCGAGCTACCATATGAGGAATCTATTTGCCACACCGTTAAACATTATCATGTCGTAGCTCCTATGATAATAAATCAAACGCAATGTAATTCAGCAAATAATTGAGCGGCAAATAACATCTTCGTGTGCTTTCTGCGAACGCCAACGAAAGAGCTAAAATGGCGGGCGATTATATTAAGTATTTATCGAGCCTTAAGAAATGAATCAGCGAATCACAAGACGCACACTTTTAAATGTAGCCGACCTGCAACGCGATTGGCAGCCGGAAATTAGAGCGATGGGACTATAGTTTTCTAGCCTTACTCTTCAATGGCTTCTTAAAGCACACATGTGCAATCTACCGAAAGGAACACTTCAACTTTCTAAAACAATGCACAATGCTATCTGGAGTCTGTTGTCATTACAGGAAAGAAACGTCGATAACTGGAACCATAAAAATTTTCACAAATGATCTGTTAATGAGCTTATGTCGAAATTTTTCCTCAAACTGTGCATAGCCTACACAGCAGACAAGCAAATATTAAAAAAATAAATAAATAAATAAAAAAAAAAAATAAACTAGCTGTCTATACTAATTGTAAGGGTTTAAAAACTTACTTGGAATGTTACATTAAGAAACAATGACCCATGCTTTCAGTACCTGTAATTGAGTTGCCATTCTCTGTGAATTCCTACTCTGTCACGTGACATGCGAGATAAGGCTGTACATTCAACATGTTGGTCAGCTGAACTACTACAGGCTGAAAGCTATTTAATTTTTTGTTAATCTTTTATTCAAGCTTAAAGTAAGCATGAACATCTAATATTTTTTGTATTTGTCTATCTGTTATGGCAATATAGGCATATCAGCATTCACAGTTTGAGGAAAGGTTTCGACGTAAGTTCATCAACAATTTCTTTGTAAGCTTAAATGTAACATTTTATTTTACAACAGACTTTATTAATTTCAATTGAAAATAATATGTAAGCTAATCAATAATGAATGTTCATGAAATTTTTTACACACAGCTTTTAATTTAAAATTTAAATTTCGTGTTATGTTATATTGTTAATATAACACCTCATCTATTGCGTAATAATGATATCGTCTTAACCTGCGATCCTGTGACAGATGATAAAGTTGAGACATGTTTAGTTTCGTTTGTGGCACAATGAAGTTTATGTGTAAAGAACAATACACTGCTCTGAAAAATATTGCTTGTGTCTTACATAATCACGTGCTGAGACATATAAAATGTTATAACAGACTTGTGTGGAATCTATGGGTATTTTACCCTAAGGATTGCTTGTATGTGGTACAAAATGCTAATAAAAAAGGTTAAGACAAACATCATCAAACGACACTAGTCCAATCACAATTCTTACAGACGTAAACAATAACATTGCTGCTGCAATTGAATAGGAATATTGAGAAGCCCCACATGTCTAGAAAACTAAACTTTTCAGGAGATACAAAAAAACATCTCAGGTCCTAGATTTGTGCTCAAATTATTTTTTTCTTAACACTTTAGTTAAAATGAATGTTGATGGGAGTACGTGAGGTTTCTCTTCATAATATCATGAGCCTACATGTTTAGAATACGAAGTCATATATAACTCAATTTCGTAAAAAAAAATGGACATGTTGTTGTTGTTGTTGATTTCTAATGCCAGGCGTTTGACAATAAAGTCATTTGACCTCTTGCACTCCAATATTTTTCAAAGATATTGTCATGGTTAGCCACTGAAGTACAGATTTTGAGGTGTTCCGAATCCATTTCTTGATTTGAATTGCACAATGGGCAGTTAGGGGACTGATATATTCCAATTCTATGCAGGTGCTTGGCCAAATAGTCATGGCCTGTTTCCAATAAAATGGACATGTGGGGTTTCTCAATATTGTGATTCAATTGTGAGAAAAGATAGACGAATAACATTAAGAAAACTATCTGATATCCTGAATATTTCATTAAATGCCGCCCATACATTGGTAACTGCACATGACATGTGTTAGTGCAAGACTGCTTACTCCTGAACAATTGGAGGTTTGTGTGAAGCTCAAAAGGATGTTAGAGGATGAAAGCAAGGGACTTTATTTTGCAAGATCATAACTAGAAATGAGATTTGGCTGCATCATTTTGACCCTGTGAGCAAGCCAACAAAGCTCTCTGTGGAAATCTCCATCATTATAACACAAAGAAAGCCAAAGTAGTGGCATCTGCAGGAAAGGTCTACAATCATGTCAGGTGAAAACAACTACATCTTAATGTGAAAACAACTACATCTCAATGCTATAGGTGGATGCTGCACCAGGATAATACACGGCCTCACATTGCAAGTTCAGTCATGGAATACCTTACAAAAAGAAGAGGGGCGGGGGAACAAGTCCCCTCAGCCTCTCTACAGTCCGGACTTGGCACCATGTTTTTTTTTTTTTTTTTTTTTTTTTTCTCCAAAGTTGAAGAAACACCTTCGTGGAATGCCACTTACAATCTTCAGAACAGGTGGTGAAATCTGCGAAGGTGATTCTGAAGTAGTTATCAAAAAATGGTTTCCAATACATCTCTGTGAAAGTACATTGCAAACAATGGGGACTATTTCGAAAAACTCTACAAAAATTTGTAGGATAAATAAAAGCATGTCGTCACAAAAAATCATGATCATTCATTATTGAAGAGTCCTTGTACATCAGACACAAAGTATTTTCTAAATCTTAAAATCGACATTTTATGATTATACAAAATATAATCTTTTTTTTTTTTTCACATAACTTTTAATATAGCTACCATTAATTTCGTTCTAGAACTGTGTAAGCAGTTAATTCTATTCAATCCAATAGTGTGTTATGTTGTTCACTCTCCTGAAACTTCTTTTCAATACATACACTGTAGTATTAAAGTAGTGACTCACAGTTCACTTCTCAAACTGTTATTTCGGAACTGCTGTTTGGAACCTGGTATTTCAGGTGATTGAAACCGTTGGAACAGTTCCGGAAAAAGAAGAAATTTTTCCCATCTTTACTCATAATACTTGAGGAGGAAGAGGAGGATGAGAACAATCACATAAAAATGACGATGATGACAGAAATAACAATTTAACATCCTCCTTACACCTGTGAAACATCAATTTACTTTTTAAAGTATCAATATTGTAAAACTCTAAATTAAATGCATGATCAAATTGGAACATCTGTGAAGTATTTCACTGCTCCCCACTGAAATGTGTAACGTATAGTTATGGGAGACTGAAGAAATGAACATGTTTGAATAATAACACACAAAGTATAACTTACCACATTTTTCATTTGTGACTCAACATAGGCTATTGGTATTATTCGGTTTTTGTACAGTTTCAGTACTTCTTCATCAGAGACTGCAGTCAATCCACGATACACTGTGCCCAACTGAATTTGTAAAAACGAGTCAATCTTCAAAAGCAATCCCTTTTCTATGTCGTAATGGAGACCTCGAACAGCAAATCCAGGCTTGTATTCCAACTTCGCAATCTCTGCAGGATACTGCACACGAAAATAAATTAACATAAATAACACAATCTCATTATAAGTTTAATATTGTTTATAGCAAATGAGTTCATGTTACCAACATTACTCCCGTTTGTAGTTTATTTTCTTGTACTCCCATTCATAAAACAGAAAAAAATGAAAACATACACTGTGCAAACATACAAACAAATAAACAAACAAGTTAAAAAGAACAAAAACAAGCAATAAGGAAGTAAACAAACAAACGAATAAACAAACGCAAACGAAAAGACAGACTAACAAATGAACAGAAAGACGAACGGACAGACAGACAGACAGAAGAACAAACAAATGACCAAACAAATAATCAAACACTTAATTTAATAAATTTTCTTATTTTCACTGAACATAAACTTTGTTGTAACACACAGCCTACTACCTGAAAACATGTTCAATGTACAAGATTTAATTTTCCTCATTCATTCTAAGGTACCGGTAGTATCTTATTTTTCCTAAGTACTACCAAAAAAGTATACCAGTATAACAATCTTTGTAACATACTTTTCCAGTGTCCACTGTTGTCCAAAGTTTTCGTGATAAACTTGAAACTGTACACTTATAATTAAAATGTTGATGTTTCACTAAATTCATTCTTTTGTATCAACTTTTCAACCGAACAGAAGTTGCAACATTGTAAGTGAAACTAGGCACTATATTTCACCACTGATTATAATATCCAATCTCAACATTTTATAGGTCTACGTGGTATCAAACTAACTCCAATATCAGAATTCCCCCACTAGGTCTTACAAAATAATCTAAACAGACATAAACAACTATTCTACACTTAACTTAAATCTTAATTCAAACAATTACTTATTCTGCAACCTCTTAATTTTTTCTTGTTCGTATATTTATTTTATAATTTTATTTTGGTTTAGACATGCACAAAGAACAATTTTAAAATCTGATTACAATCTAAATAAATAAACAACAAACAGTAAGATAGTATGAATTCATGAACACTAATTATTTTGCTGTGCATATATAACATTTCACAAGATATAGAACAATATTATTTACTACTAGCCGTACCTGTGTGCTCCGCTGCATCCATTAGAAATAAATATAAAGTAATTAGATAATTAAAATAGGGCATTTGATCCAGGGAACATTCGTGTTTGATAGAAGGATAAATCGTTTAATATGTTACTTAATTTAAATTGTATTTAAACAATTAAAATGCGATCATTTTGATCCAGAGACAACTCATTTGGTCATAAAAATTATTTTAGGAAATACAGAAAACGAATGTACAGAATAGCCTATCGAGTTTTCTGTGCATAAGAATCTATTTTAATCTTACCTGTCCTCGATTCACTCAGAAGTTACTGTAATAACATTATAGCATTATGTCCATCTATAGAAACTACACTTTTCAATGGTGAATTAATAATTAATTATACAAATCGGTTAATTTAGCTTCCGATATTACTTCATACAAACACAGAAACATTATCTGTTGGCTATGTTTCATAGCTTTCGATTGTTGTTGTCCAAGGCCCCTTATAGACGAAGTCATTTGTTTTTTATTTCATTACACTGCCTTAGATGGCGTTGTTATTGTAATTTTGAAACTCATTTATCTCATTAAATATCAGTCCTATCAAAATTTTGCATAGAATAAAACTTATCGGAAATTAATTTTAAAGAAACTTTTGTTATGCAATATTTTTCATGAAAATTAATAATAAGGGAGATATTTCGATTTATTTAATTCAAGCCCCTTATAACCCTCCTTTTAAATAAAATATTTTGAATGCCATATAGCCTAAATTCTAAGTTACAACGAACTTAATTTATATTCCAATTTTCATATAAATCGGTTCAGCCATTAACGCGTGAAAAGGTAACAAACATCCAGACAGACAGACAGACAGACAGACAGACATACATACATACAAACAAAAATTTCAAAAAAGCGATTTTCGGTTTCAGGGTGGTTAATTATATATGTTAGGACCAATTATTTTTGGAAAATCGAAAATTACCCGAAAAATTTCGGCTACAGATTTATTATTAGTATAGATTACGGTACCTTGTACGTCTGAATCAATGTGTCCCTTCCAAGTTTATAGAGGAGGAAATCCATTGAAGGCTTATAATGTGCAAGTGTATAATCGTAATCAAATCCATATACATTGACTTCCTTCAGATCTAGTTCATTGCAGGCAAAAACTGAATTTTTGTTTACGTCAGGAGGTAGCTTTTTTGCTGAAACAGAACAAAACATATAACAACGTATCCTGGTTTTAATGCAACAAATATGTGAAACATATCGATGATGTTCTGATTGTTGTGGAATATTTTACAAACTATTTCTTAAAAATCTAGATTTATCAACCACTACCAGTATGTAACTTAACAAACAAGCTTGCTGCAAGGTATTATTACTATTCTATTTTGTATTGGCATTTTATTCATGTCTTCCTAGGCAATTTGAATCTTCCACTAGACAGACACGAGGAAGGGCTCTCATGACCAGGGATCAGCACACCATACAACATTCTGAAGGAAGACAAACTTCATGCTGTATATGAAACCGAAATACTGTTCATACTATATACAGTCTTCTTTCCTAACCTAATTTCCAATTTTTATTTCTATAACACGAGAAATTTCATATCTATATGTGATAATATTTTCATCGAAGTTAATAAAAAAATTAGGAGACCACGCGAAAGATGGATAGATCAAGAGGAGCATTGTTTCAAATCGTATTATGTCCAACTTACAATTTTTTACACGACTGACGAAAAACTGAATTACTCGTAAACTGGACAAGTTTTCAAAACACTACACAAAACCATTTTGAAGTACTTGTTTCACAGTTTACAAATATGACGACTTGGAACCATCAGACTTCACAGCATGAAAGATAAATAAATAGAAAGTAACAAATTTAATTTCGTCCACTGGGGGACTTAATACGTTTTGAAACAATGCTCCTCATTAATTCAGAAGAACTTACAAGAACGGGGATACAAGTGGGATGAAAGAAACAAGAAAAAAGCTTAGGAAGTCAGAGACAAATGGAGGCATATTTGGAATCGACCTTCCAAAAGGAGGACTCGATAAGAGTATGATGATGGTGATTACATTATTATTATTATTATTATTATCATTATTATTATTAAAGAAACCGAACTCCAGGAAAGAAGACAAATTTATTCCACCATCAATTACGCAACTTTTAGGCGTCTTTAGAAAAAGTGACTCTTATTTCACAACAGAATTCTCAGAGTATCTCATGAATTTCATGAAAATGCTTCTGAAAATTCTAATGCATGGGTTATTCATTCACATGATAAGATATCTATGAAATGTATTAGCTACATTATCCCCAGTAGAAAGACAAAAATTTGAACTGACAGTCCATTATGTAGGTGGACTTGACCTGGATGAAGACAGGTTATTTGATGAAATTTCTTGCTTGATGAATAATTATGTGATTTCAGAGAAAATGACAAAATGAAATAAAGAAAATTATAATTTTTGCTCAAATGGTGCGAAATGATTGAACTATCTGTGTCCTGAAAGAGTAATGCTTCAGTAGGGAAAGTTTCTTCAGCGAACAGGATGTGGACATCCTAAAATCCCAAAATGATGAGCTAAAAACTGTTTGTGCCATGCTACTATCTTAACCAACTTCAACATGACCTATAAGGAATTCGTTGGAAAATTGAGATGTAGAGAAGACCTGCTTCTGAAGAAGAAAAAAAAAAGATTAATCTGTAAATAGAATAAGTACCAGTATTTTAATTCTTTAAATTGTGTAGAAAACTAAACAAGTGTAAGGAAATCTAATAGAAATGTTAAAAGTATCTTTTTATATGTCGATATTTGTCCCCGAAAATTGTGAAAAAAGTCTGGTAACCTTAACTTATTAAAGTAAAGTTTATGAAATTTATATGCATTAATCATAACGAGAGGGAATTCTGTTCTACAACAGCTGAATGGAAGAAGCACAGATGCAAACAAACTTATCTTATCACAACGCTGTTATATAAAAATCCATACATTTGAATGGAACTTATCAAGGTAATATAACTGCCATCTGTTCTTCAGTATTAATGATGGTATACACAGCGATCAGAAAATTATATGGTAGCCTATATCATGTTCAGAAATACACCGTAGTAAAACCTGTGGCATGTAAGAAAATATCTACATTGTGTTTATAAAATGAAAAGATTATTTCAATGTTATCGATATACAAGTTAAGTTATAAAACTAGCCTTCTACAAAGCATAGGTACTAAATTGCGAGTTTATAATAGTAATAAATTCCAATGTGATTTCCAAGAAGCTTCTTGCCAGAAGAATTTGTGTGAAATGAACTGAGTGTGCAGTAAAGAAAAACCCGGACTATTCAGAATTATGTAACCATTATCACAATATGCGTAGAGGCATTTCTGTAAGTATCTCAAAAGTAAAACTCATTTATATTCATAACTCAACCCATAAAACATGATGGCGTAATATTCAATTTTAGATTCAATCAGTTTTCATGGCAATGGTTCACTACCATTTAGATATACAATAAATATAAATAAATAAATAAATAAATAAATATATATATATATATATAGTATATATTTTTTTGTATAAATGAAGATATTGTACAATTTAACTAACTGTATTTGACCGATGTTCCATTACTTTGATTTAGAATTATCATTATTATTATTATTATTATTATTATTATTATTATTTCTGATTTAAGTACAATATTATTTATTGATGATTAGGTAGTTCTGTGTGACAGATTGATAAATTTCTAGTCAACCACAAACTGCAATGGATTTAATTGACTGATTTCAGTTAAAAACTGCTGTATTTAATTTGATGGGGATAAATGAGCCAGATCGTGCCAATAAGTATATTGAGATAAAATTAGATTACATTAAAAAATAAAGATACCAACTAAATTTTATAATTTTTTCTGTGGTTAGCTAAAAACTTATCATTCCACCTTCTACCCTTAGCAAACTCAGCATAGGCCCTATGATTCAAAATTTGAAACATCAGGTGAGATCGAACACTGTTACAAATAACAAATCAGGTACAGAAACTGAAATAGGCCTATAATATATTATTATATCCCATATTATGGGATGTAACCCTATATGATGATAAAGATTTAATTCAAATGTTGCACAAATTACAAATCATTCTTGATATCTTCAAAATATCGTTAAGGAATTAAGTCAGGAAAGATTCAATGCTTTAATTTTATAAAATAATCACTGATCTTGTAATAATGTACGAATCTGAGAACTAAACAAAGAAATGAGAATGGAAGATGGTTTCTGGATATTTCCTCAAGACCAAGTTAGCAATGCACATACCGGTATCAAAAAAGAATTAAAAATATTCAACCTAAACATTACTACTGAACCATATAAACTTACTTGTACCTACAGAACACATTGCATAATAATTTATTGTATGTGTATGATAAAATCAGAATACGCAATAGAATATATTGACTATAAGTTATAGGTAATTACCTGTATTAGTGAAAGAGAGACTGGTAAAGTAATATTATATTAACTTCACACACTGTACTTTGAAGCATGGGAAATTTATTGTGTGCTGTTATTAAATTATTAAAATGTATCACAGATTATAGTAATTGGTATTTCTCTCTCAGTTGTATACCTTTATTTTATAGTGTGCCTATTTTAAAATAGTTAACATTTTTAATCTTGTCTAATATAATTAGTTAGAGATACAGAAAGAATTTGTTAAATTAAAAAAAACTGTCGCAGCCTACAACTGTTCTAAATAATGAAATATGACCTCAAGCAAATTTGGCAAAACTAGCACATGAAGTTCAGGCAATACAGGCAATTTTGAAAGTGAAAATCGTAGAATTTATAAGGTATTTTTTTGTATTGCGATGAAGTTTAATATTTGAAGTGCTATACTTCAGTGAGGCACGATAATATACAGTAGGTCAATCTATGAAAGAATATTTTCTCTGGACCAAAAATACAATAGAAATTAAGTAAAAGTTAGTGTTCTGCCGTGGACCAAATTTAATGACAACGGAGTATTTTTCTTCGAAATGTTAAATGTTATGTTTTATTTAACGATGCTCGTAACTGCAGAGGTTATATCAGGGTCGCCGGTGTGCAAGAATTTTGTCCTTAAGGAGTTCTTTTACATGCCAGTAAATCTACTGACATGAGCCTGTCGCATTTAAGCAACTTAAATGCCATCGACCTAGCCCGGGATCGAACCAGCAACCTCGGGCATAGAAGACCAGCGCTATACCAACTGTGCCAACCAGGCCGACTTTTTCTTCGATATTTGTGCTAAAATAGTTTATGTACACATTACAGTGGCTCAATGAAGCTCACGAAATCACCTGAATTTTCCGTGCGCTATTTTCTCTACAGATTTAGCTGTTTGTAATGTCCCGACTGAGTAGGATACCTTTCACACTCCACTTTTATCACCTGAAGACAAAGACAGGGCCAATCTTCGAAATGCTGTGAATTTCTTAATCATTAACAGCAATGGGAAAGGTCCCTTGCCTCTTCTAAACAATGCACCATTACTTTCTCCCTCCATTAGATAAAAACACGAAGTTTACTTGTAGCTTACCGCGTTAAACATTTTCATTTGCAATAAAAGTAGGCATAGCCTATTTTTCAAAAAAATTAAAATTTGACAATTTTTTTGGTAATAATCTGTAAATATTTTATAGGCTAAATTAAAATAAAAAAGCTAGTGAAAAATATTCAAGGTAACGCAAAATGCTTTTGTTAAAAACACGGTATCAACGCATGCACTCACACACACTCGAATTTGGGACATATGTGAATGAATTACAAAGTTTAAAGGGAAGATATTCAAATTTTTTTTATCAAAATTACTAACAATTAAATATTTATTATTGTTTTTTTACATCATTGTTGGGGAATGTTTACAAACTGAATAAAAAATTATGAATGTGAAAATATTTGTATTTAGCCTACTTGACTCATCATAAGATTGTCTTTCATTTATTTTATTTTTATTTTATTTAACTAGCTAGTGAGTACAAATTAAAATTATAAAACAAAAATGTTTCTAGCCACTACCGCAAGAAACGCAGTATTCACAAATCATAAAGATGTCAGAAAACATAATTAAATAATCAAACATCATATACAACAAATAAACACTTTTAAGAAAAAGTGATAGCAGCTCTCTTTATGTAACATTATAAACATATTTTGAACTATCGTGGCTTTTTCATTTTTCTAATTATGTACTTAAAAGGAGCTAGAGTTTTTTATTTAATAACACCGGCATTCTTAATTAATTACAGGTACCGTAAAAATGTTTTTACATATTGTCAGAGGTGTCAATAAAAAAAATTAAATACGGTACTAGCGACTGATTTCCCGATGTACTGATAACTATCTGACGGGATAAAGAAATTTAAAATATTCGAATAGATAATTATATTGAGAGCATCTCACTGACCCATATTAGAATAGTAACAAGGCACTTTGCCAACTGTATCATTAGAGCACTATATCAAATGCGGTTGCACTCACATTCGAACTTTTGTTTTGTTTTGATATAAGCTTCTGTTAGGGATTTCCGAGACATGTATCTGTGTTGCACTTTCCATGATGATGATATCTGAATATTTTCACTAAACACTACATTAACATAAACCAATCTACGGAACAGCTCTCTGCCGTGGAACATAGTATAAACTGAATGTTCCACTGCCCTCTTGATTCCGCGCTAGACCTCAATTGACTGCATGCCAGTTACTAGGTTATGTGATTGGAGACATCGTCACACTCTAATGTCGATGTGTTTGCAAACAAAATAATGTTGAAACGCGTCTTAAATCATAAATAATAGAACTGTCATTAAACCAAAAATAAAATATATGATAATAAATTAGTGTTGTGGTGTATGTATAATACGATGAACCCATTTTTTTGACTTATTCATTAAGAGGGGGTGTGTCCGATAAAAGGCGTGTGCAGGGGGAAGCGGGGAGAAGAGTTCGGGGCAGAAGAAGATATCAGATGATAGACGACATTCAGATATGTGGATCTTATGTGGAGATTAAGAGGAAGGCAGAAAATAGGAAATATTGGATAATGCTGGGTTTGCAGTGAAAGATCTGTCCATGGGCAGAACACTTATATATGTAAGGGGAAGCTGAAATTCCGAAATGCTCATTACTGGTACTGCGCATATTATCCTGAACTGTGTAATGACCAATAAGGATGCATTCATTATTTCGAGTGATATGCAATATTTATATGTACAGATACAATAAAAAATGCTGCTTTCACTGTCTCTAATGTGTGCTACGGGGAACAGATATTAACCCTAGATCATATCAGATTGCTCGGCGTTATAGGTTTTGACGGTAACAACTTTAGTCAGGTTTACTATGCTGCCATCTAGTTGTAACATAAGGAGTCACGTCATAACTCCCATTTGAATTGCATTAGCGACTGTACTGCCATCTCGTGTTCGTTTACGGCGGACAGGTGGCGATCCTGGCGGTTGTTCTCTTCAAAGTGCAACCGATTTTAATATAGGAATGAACAATCTATATGTGAAATTTTCTATTAGAAATTTAAAACTTTTTTTTATGATTTCGTCCACTGCTACTCGTTTTGAACATTTTTCCATGTCTATAACGTCCACCTCCTCTCTCTGGGTGCGTAAAACTTTGAAATGCAAATATGATCACGATTACTTGAACAACCTAATTAAAAATATTTTAACTTGATTACGTAAGATATTTATTGACTTTACCTACTAAAGGTGAACATTGACCAGTTCTATATATTTCCAGATTAACAAAAATTCATGTTTTGGGATTTTCAGTACATATTTTGATCGTTTTCACAAATTCTATGACGTAATCTCTCGTTCTTCCTCTTTGTTTAAGCGCGCGCGCATATGTGTGTGTGTGTGTGTGTGTGTGTGTGTGAGAGAGAGAGAGAGAGAAACAGAGAGAGAGAGAGAGAGCAAGAACTGGAGTGGAAATTCTGCAGTGCATGGGAAAAGTGACAGAAGTCAGTTTCCACAAACCTTTTTTGATAATTTATTGACAACTTACGGAACATCTGCTAGCTTGGAAAAAAAATGCATAAGTATTTCTCCCATTACAATAATTCATACAGAAAAAAATCAAATCGAAATAAACCAGTGTAAGTTGTCAATAAACTATCAAAAAAGGTTTGTGGAAACTGACTTATGTCACTTATCCCAAGCACTGCAGAATTATGATGTAGTAGCTACCTATTATCAGAACTTTCTCGCCCAAACAAACATTTGGAAGCAGCATAATAGGTCATTATCAATGGCGTAAATGTACGTGGACTTGTTTCGTAATCAGTACTACACCATTTTTTTCTCTTTTACAGAGGAAGGGCCCAAAGGCTAGTGGTGCAGCTTCTAGTAATCTTATTGTACCTTACCGCTTCTATCGTAGGAATGGTACTATGGAAACATAAAACATTATTACAGAACTTCGGAAGATGTTTGAGCTACAAACGACGCCTTATGAATTAAAAACAGTAGATTATTATAAATTGTAAATATCAACATGAACGATTTTCTTGACTTTCAATGCTTTCATAAATAAGAAAATTCTGAATAACATCATAGAAAATAAAAACACAAATAACTTCTGTTTTCGAGAAAAAATATCTTGTACAAAATGGCTCAGAATTACGTACATACATGCATATAATAAGTAAACGAATAAATACATAAATACAGTATTTAAACACACAAATACAAACGTCAATTTTATTCTTTATCTAATAAAATAAGAGTGTTAATATTTTTAAAATATACATACCATGATATACGTAGCGGTTAGATTGTTTTTGAACTAAACAAATGAACTCTATTTCTAATATATTTGAAGGATTTAAACATATTTCTGATGAGTATGGCTACGAATCTGGTGATTCAGATGTTGATTTCGGACGTGCGACTCGCGGGAGGATCATCTTGGGTGTCTACGCATGCGCGGGCTTGATTACTAAAAATCCTAAACTAACCAAACCTAACCTTCGTATGTGTAAGATTTGTAACCGGAACACAAAGGGAACTTATTTATTTGATCTGGAATGTACACACGAAAATAAATCCAAGTAAGGATCACGCTGGCACTGCATGAGAGATCCGCGCATGCGCCACAGCCAAACTATTGCTGTCGCGAACCTTCCTGATTTTCGGCAAAACAGCGATTTATGTCTCATATGATATTTGTCATATCTCTTGTCACGATATAATGCATCATAGTATCGACACAGATTAGTGCAACAAAATATACGTGCAATGCAGAAACTTATACTTCAATTGTCTTTCTTTTTTTTTTTTTTTTTAATTCTCTCGAGTTATGTTTTAATTAGACCTAGCGGAAATTACTGTGTTCCTACCGCATCTTCCTGTTCTTAAGGAAGTATATTATTCCAGAATTCTAAATTATGACATAAATAATAATATATGGCCTGTTATGATAGATATATTACGTGATGTGTTGTAATATGTGGTGACATTAGGAAGAATGTATGTATGATTGTATGATGCAACATGATTGGATATGATATAATATAATGCTACGAAATATGGTATAATGCAATATCATACGAGATGACAGAAGATGATGTATAATATAATGCAATGTATAATGTGATGTAATATATGATATGATATGATATTATGCAATGTATGCATAATATTCGTATGCTGATGATACTGTTTTACTTTTTAGTGGAAAAACTTGGACTGATGCCCATTATAATGCAAATTGCGGCTTAAAATTAATAAAAAAATGGATCGATTTAAATTCACTTGTAATTAATAAAGATAAAAAATAGCTATCCCATTTTCTTTAAATAATAAAGGTACTAAACCAATTTCATCTATACTTCAAATTAAAATGCATAATTCTGATTGTTCCGATATAAATTGCAATTGTTCAGTTATTAAAGAAGTTAATGATGTTAAATATTTAGGTATAATTATAGATAATCATTTAAAATGGAATAATCATATTCATTATATTTGTAATAGATTACGTAAAACATTATGATGTTAGTTTGTTGTTCTAAGAAATATTTTGTCAATTAACTGTTTACGTATAATTTATTTAGCATTATTTCAATCTATATTTATGTATGGTATCATAGGTTGGGGTGGAACTTATAAATCCAACCTTAATCCGTTAATTTTACTACAGAAAAAAGTATTAAAAATTTGTTTAAAAAGCAGAAAGATTACCCAACTAAATTGTTGTTTAAACACTTCAAAGTTTTCAATATTAAACAAATGTATTATTTTATTAAAATATTTTCATAGAAATTTTAATAACTTTGAAAGGTATATACATAAATATAGAACTAAAAATATGAATTCTCTGCGTTTGTGTGAACCAAAATGTAAAATCAATGCAACTTTTTATCATAGCATGAGTCAAGGTCCCAGGTTATTAAACAAATTTTATTCCAATATTATTTTAACCACGAATCCTCTCCAAATTAATAAAAAAAATAAAAACAATTGAATTGGATTTATAGTTTGGGTTTTAACATATTAAACACTTTTTAATATGTATTCACTTTCAATTTTAATTTTGTTTTTGTTTGTATTGGAATCCCCTCCTGAGCACGAGTCTTACTCATTCAGGAGTGGGCTAGTTTATCTTTCTTTGTATTTATTAATTTGTATTCATTTCAGACTTACTAGCAATAAAAATAAATAAATAAATGTAATACATATTATGTGATAATTATATAAGGTGTGATGCAGTATGAAGTAAAATGAAATATGTGATACGATAATGAATGATAATATGAAGTGACGCAATATGATGTGGTATATTAAATGATATTATATAGACCTACATTATAATAATACATGCTGTAATATAACGTGACTTGTTGTAACATAATATGAGATAAACTTAATAATATAATGTGCAGGAGATTATTGTTTCTGCAACAAAAATACAGTCGATTGCAGTACCAGCCTGAGAAATTCTGAAATATCGCCATTATGCAACAAAAATTCCCCTCTGGTCACGTCAGAGTCTGAATTATGAAGTCGATAAAACGATCGGCGGACTCATTTGATCAATAACACGGATTCGATCGAGCGCAGGCTTAGCATTTACAACACAATAAGTGATAAAAACGGCGCCTTACTGACTCAGACGTATCAGTTCATTACGAATTATACTTCACGACTTCTAGATTTTCAATTTGAGTAAGAGGCCTTTTTTGTCGCTTCCTGTAGTGTGTATGTAATCTACGTAGTAACGAATTAACCTCTGCCCTTTTATTTTACAATACGTACACGACCACATAATCGCATGCGTTGATGATGGCATGTATTTCAGTTGATGACCTTGAAGCATTTAGTAAGAGTTTCAGTTTTAGTTCTCATGGGCGTACAACGCATTTTACAGAGAAAAAGTGACACGGTGATGATAATGATGATGATATCATTAAGTGATTCCATGCTTAATATTAAATGGAAAGATAGCAGATTAAAATTTCTCCGAAAGCAATGGATTTTAAATGTAATAAATTATTTAACATGGCTTCATGCGAAAGGAAAGTGAATAAGGGGAACTTAAGCCATAGATTTACGGCACAGTAAAGAATCATGACAGTGATTCTACAATCGTGATCGTTATAATAATAATAATAATAATAATAATAATAATAATAATAATAATTTACTAATATTTAATGTGCTGTACAATAGCCAGGGGCCAATAACAGTTCAGCACAAGACAATTCTTTACAAAAACATTAACAATGATATAAATTACAATGAAACCACGTTGGAATAATTATTTAAAATAATTACAAAGAATAATAATAATAATTGAAAATGAAAGGATGAAATGATATAAATGAATATAATACAAATGCTATAGAAGATGACGAGAATAATATTATAATATATATTTAAACGAAAGACATAATTGATAACTGACATAAAACTCCAAAAGTATACTATACATTAAATGGATCCTAGTTCAATCCATGCAAATTTGGATATTTTATACATCTGCAGACGGGAGAATGGAGAAAGTTACACAACGCAGAACTGCACGCATTGTATTCTTCACCCGACATAATTAGGAACATTAAATCCAGAAGTTTGAGATGGGCATGGCATGTAGCACGTAGGGGCGAATCCAGAAATGCATATATAGTGTTAGTTGGGAGGCCGGAGGGAATAAGACCTTTGGGGAGGCCGAGACGTAGATGGGGGGATAATATTAAAATGGATTTGAGGGAAGTAGGATATGCTGGTAGGGACTGGATTAATCTTGCTCAGGATAGGAACCGATGGCAGGCTTATGTGAGGGCGGCAATGAACCTCCGGGTTCCTTAAAAGCCATAAGTATGTAAGTAAATTGTTTAACATGGTTTCATGCGGAAAGGAAGTGAATAAGGGGAACTTAAGTCATAGATTAAGGCACAGTAAAGAATCATGACGTGATGATCATTCTACAATCGTGATCGATATAATAATAATAATAATAATAATAATAATAATAATAATAATAATAATAATAATAATAATTTATTTATTTATTTACTAATATTTAATGTGCTGTACAATAGCCAGAGGCCAATAAAGTTCAGCACAAGACAATTCTTTATAAAAAAAACATTAATGATATAAATTACAATGAAACTACGTTGGAATAATTATTTAAAATAATGACAAAGAATAATGATAATTGAAAATGAAAGGATGGAATCATATAAATGAATATAATATAAATGACATAGAAGATGACGAGAATAATATTATAATACATATTTAAACAAAAGACATAATTAATAACTGGCATAAAACTCCAAAAAGTATACTGTACATTAAATGGACCCTAGTTCAATCCATGCAAATTTGCATATTTTATACATCTGCAGACCGGAGAGAGAGATTTAGAATTTCTATTATAAACATTTTTATGAACTCTTAAACCCTTAGCAGGAATACGAAGACTGATATTGCTTAAGAAGGATTCACAATCAATAACACCCTTAATGATTTTATAAAAAATAAAAAATAAATAAATAATAATAATAATAATAATAATACTACCTTACTTCTGGGTGTTACGGTCCTTTGAGAACCTTAGCCTCATTTATAACAGTAGCACATTCATTCCTATCCTCAGCCTTCTTTCTCCACCTTTTAACTTCAACACTTATCATATTCTCTTCTATTTCATCAATTCATCTTGTTCTTGGTCGTCCTCTCTTCCTTTTTCCTCCTATTTTACGATTAAAAACCCTCTTCACTAGAGATGAACAACGATCGAGAAAGTGAGACTAACAGCGCCCGCAAAGCCGAAAACCCGCACGACAATGTTGTATTACGTCGCGTCCTTGACTTAAAGACTGGTTGTGTGTGTTCCGAGATTCGACATTGATAAGTCCCGAAGTCAAGCAGCCTTGAATCGCCACAGTTGTTTACAGGGACGTCGCCAGGATCAGAGCAAGGGGGGTGCGGATGGGGTGCGAAATTTAAAAATGGGGTGCGATCTGTAAAAATGTGGTACATAAAAAATCCAAAATGTTCTTTCATGCACTTGCGCGCATACTATACATCTGTTTATTATTATTATTATTATTATTATTATTATTATTATTATTATTGCTCATCACATCCATTATGATACACTATGGGACGTAGTTTTTTCACATCCAAGAAATTGTTTGTTTGTTTTGTTCTTCAAACTAATTTATGCCTAATATTTTGTTAATAAATTGCCCTTTGGGGTGCGGAAAGGGGTGCTCCGATTTTTATGGGGTGCTTGCGCACCCTTTCGCACCCTCCTAGCGACGTCCCTGGTTGTTTATACCTGACTGAACTTTTATCTGCTTTGACAAATGTTATATATGTATAAACAATCAAGTAGTCTATTTGAAACATCATGTCTACCTTTCAGTGTATAATAATCCGTTCCCCAGTCTTTATTTAATTACTAGGCCCCTATTAAAAGGCTAGGAATTTTCTTTTCATATGTTTAAGATCAAGTGTGCAATCTCAAATAAAAATATATTAATGTTATGTTTTATGTTTCTTAGAAATACAAATTTATTTGAGGATTGTTTTTTTCTATTTACTGTATATAACCATAGCTAATATAATATAATAGAACCAGAACATTTTGATAACTAAGATACTGCTCTGTTTTGTCTTTTTGTCTCATTTAAACATTTATAATGTTATTTATTTCAATTATATATGTTATTCAAAGTTACGAAATCTTTCCACGCCGACCAAATGCTATTTCGAGAATGACGAGTCGAGACTCGAAAGACAAATGCAACGAACGCAGCGAGCGAGACCGGCAGTAAGTTTTGTTCATCTCTACTCTTCACCAATTTTCCCTCTTTCATCCCTACATGTCCCACCCATTCCAGTCTCTTCCTCTTAATGTCCAAAACTACAGTATGTCAATCCAAATCTTTGAAGAGTTTTTTAATTCATCATTTGATCTTCTCTCAATAATAATAATAATAATAATAATAATAATAATAATAATAATAATAATAATAATCTCACGGAGATAATTTTACTATAATTATGTAAGTTGTAGGAATATGCTCCGGAGGCCTCCTATGCACTCAGTTTCCTCGCTATCTCTTAGCTTAGGCTATGTGTTGATGTGACCTTGTGAAAGAAGTTAAGCAATAATTATTTACCACTACTGTGAATGCGAGCTGTCAATCTTAATTGTGTGATTCATCTGTCACATCGACTTGGCTTCGTGACTGCAGTTCACACAAAACATATACTTGTTTTTGTTGACATCAACATTGTACAATACATCTTACAGGATGAACCATAAGTGATGTCATTAATTTCAGGTGTTATGTGAAATGTTATGTTTTATTTAACGACGCTCGCAACTGCAGAAGTTATATCAGCGTCGCCGGATGTGCCGGAATTTTGTCCCGCAGGAGTTCTTTTACATGCCAGTAAATGTACTGACATGAACCTGTCTCATTTAAGCACACTTAAATGCCATCGACCTTGCCCGGGATCGAACCCGCAACCTTGGGCATAGAAGGCTAGCGTTATACCAACTCGCCAACCATGTCGACTTCAGGTGTTATTCTTTGCAACATTTCAAACAAAAAAAAGTTAATACAATTTTCCTCGTTTTTACTTCCCTTTCGAGATAAAAATTGTCTTATATGAAACATTTCACAGCGTGTTTTGGTAAAGCCAATGATTTAATTCCCAATATGCTCAGGCAGTTTAAGAGAGCAGTGTCTTGTGATAATAAATGATTGAAAGAATTGTATTTTTGTTCTTTAAATGTGCAAAAATTTGGTCCGAATAAATGTAACATTGTAAAATGTCTTCGCAGAACGAAAATTTACATTTTTTTTGGATCAAATTTCTGTACATTTAAAGTACAAAAGTAAAATTCTCTCAGTAATTTATTATTATCAGGCAGTGAAACTTAACGCCCGATGGGAGAGAGGCAGGTGATTTCAGGTTAACTGTGTTCTAGAGTCCCTCTACTCTGCACAATCGAAGGCGACGTGGGTCGTGCCCCATTGAACTACACTGTGTCTTAGTTGTTTCTAACTCGGAGTCACTGGAGACATTTGCTGTGTAATTGCTTTGTGTTGCAGTCGACGAGTAACTTACATCATGGGCTAGAGACCATTGAATTTCGTATTAATTTCGAAAAAATCCTGATAAAATATTATATTTCGAGTTTTTTCGCGAATTAGTTGCAAGATAATCGCAATAATTTCGCATAAATTGGAAAGGGATTCTTTTTCCTGATATTACATATTAGACGTCAAAATAACGACAAAAAAGTTTCATACATTAACTTATTCTACATATTAAAATTAAACACAACTTTATAACACTGAGAGAGAGAGAGAAAAAAAACATTATTTGTATTATGTAACATTTGCCTTTTTTATTTGCGGTATGAAAACATTTTATTTTCTTTCATTCTGTACCTATTGTCGCTAACAAAAATTATACTTTGAGAAAAACCTTTCTACATCAACAGATGCACAGGGAAACCAGACACACTTCAACACAGGAGATATAAATTTAGAGTAATTCAACATGAGAGCTCGTAATGCCTCAATGACGTCAGCTTTAACATTGGAAGTGTTGAATGATTGTTTCAAAACTATTCATTTCAAAGTAAGGAATGTTACACTGCAATCAGTACTTTTTATATCCTTGAAGTAATTCACTGTTTTAATGTTTTCTGTGAGTACATTAACATTATCAACATTTATCCGTACAAGATTTACTGGGTTGAATAATTCATTTAAATGAATATGAATCATGTAACTGGTATTTTTCAATTTTCTGAATCACCAGTTTATTGACATTCTTAAATCATTCTTATAGTTCAGTCTTTAAATTCAAACTGAAATAGTTCATTAACTTGCCTACCGACTCCCCTACATTACCAGAACTTGCTGTATTCATTCTACGCTTCAGGTCATTTTATGCGAAAATTTGTGGTCTCTGCCTATCCCTGTCCACCGCTGACCATGACTACTCACGCGCAAGTAAACAAACCCGTGCCTGTAGTAAAGGAACAGCAAACCTGTTTCATCGGGCACTAAGTTTCGCTGTCTGATTGTCATAATACACTACTCTTTTAAATTGACTGAGCATATTGCTAATTAAATCAATGGCTTTCCCAAAACACACTATGAAATGTTTCATATAAAACAATTTTCTCGAAAATGAAGCAAAAACGAGCAAAATTGTATTTAACTTTTTTGTTTGAAATATTTCAAAGAATTGATGACATTACTTACGGTTCATCCTGTATAGCCTACATGTCGTTGTCATTATCGTCAGTTAATTTAAATGCAATGCCTATATTCAATTTGAGACTAACGAGAAATAACATTAACAGATCAAAACACTAATCTCAAAACACATTACTTGGTATTTGCACATACTGTACCAAAAGCAAGAGCTCACTTATTGGTTCTCAGTCTTTAAAATTCAGACACACTCTTTTATACGAGAAGAGAGAATTTAATTGTTTAAAATTCATATGAACAATCAGTTCTCATAATTGAGTTTCAGGTCAATTAAATCACGTTGGAACGGCATTTTACCAATTTCTCTTTGTGAAACAATTTATATCTGTTAAATCGTATTGGACTTGTTCAATATTATATTAATTAATTTGAGGTGTGATTTCAAGACCAGTGATTTTGTCACTGTGGCAGGTTTGCCACTTGTTCCGACTGTGACTATCGTTCGAAAATCACAGCTCCGAGAAATCGCCATTTCCGCCCAATATGTGACTCTTAGTGACGATGGCAACTGATGTCGACTGTGATTATACGTGACCGTATGTTACTGTTCCAGACAACTACAAAATCAGAATATTTAGACTAACATAAATGACAAAATATCGAGATCTATTATCGTCCCACTCAACTCTTCGATATTCTTTTATACACCGTCCGTCACGTGTATGTTACTCACCGCGCTAATCAGTATTGTTGATAATATTTATGGTACCGGTACGCCAATTCGCAGAAGAGCAGCGTGCTGTATTTGTACAAGAGCGCGGCCGTTCGGGTACCCAATCATTCACAGAATAGAAATGGCAAGCACAATAAGCCCCAGGCTGCAGTGTAAGTCTTCGGGTCCCTCTCTCAGTACAAGAGACAGAGAGAGAGAGAGAGAGAGAGAGAGAGAGAGAAGAGAAGAGAAGAGAAGAGAAGACGATCTTGATCCTGATAAGATTCACATTACATCGCAATATGATGATGGATATTTACTATATCAAAAGTCAATACGAACTCCTTAGGTAATTTTTCTTTAGTGTCATAGTTTGAAAACTGATAGCTATGTATTACAAACGCTTTCAGAATTAATAAAACATACAAATTGTTTTAACAATCCTGTTATCAACTTGTAGAGCTGAAATATTATTCTCAGTTCTTTGAAGGCTGAAAAGTTTCTAAAGGTCGACAATGTGACAGAGCCGCCTTAATTAAATCACCATATTGAACTGCCACCGAAACATAATCAACATTTTGGATTTCGATGATGTAGCTGTAGCCGATCATTTTATCAATAGTAGGGCCTAATCCCAGTAGAGCAGGCCTGCACAAGGTTTGCGCTCTCCGAGCCGACTCACAGCTCATGAGCGGAATGCAGATATTAGCTGCGCTCTGTATAAGGGTGGACTGGAAGAAGGGGTGGATCTCGTACAAAATAAACACAAAAAGAAGTACTATTACGAGTGCTTATGAAATGAATTCCCGTTCAGTGTTTTCAAAACTATCTTGGACTATTATTAATTAATAAAGAAATATTTATTTTACAGAAATAATAAAAATTCTATAGCTACTTAAATGTACAATATCATTTTGTTATATTTTTATTTATCAGTACATAAAAAACGAGGTTTTATGCTGTTGGAAGCTGAAAGGAACAGTAGCCTACTGATCGTAATGAAACATCAGTTACAGATGTACGATGCCTGCCTTTATTAATGTTGCTCACAAAAATGTTGAGCCAAACATAGCAATCATTTTCACATCCAACCTGTGTAGTCGTGGATATTACTGCTAATGTTTAGTCTTGTAAAACTCAACCAGGCTAGTAGTATTATTCAAACGATCTTTAGCCCTTAGGTCACATTGAAGATCAATAAGTTCGAGCTGTAAATCGTTAAATGTTAAATGCTATGTTCCGTCTTTTAAATTCCCCCATACTGTACTGTAGCAGTAGGTAAGCAACGTGAAACAGTTACTGAGAATAGGCCTACACACTGAAGTCCACTACAGTAGATAACTAAGTGGCCGTTTCCCTCTCCTCTACCTATAGCAAGTCTATGTCATTCTGATGAATCTTCCTCTCCATTTCGGCGAGCGGTAAACACAGGTCTCGCGCTCGTTGAGCGCTGTTTGTGCAGGTATGCACTAGAGGTTTTGATTTATCTAGAGAAAATCAAAACTCGAGTGGGATTTAGTTGACTATTACACGATTAAAATAAAATATATGAAGATTGGAAGAAATAAAGTACTCTAATACAATAAAATATTAATTGACTTACAAAAATACTAAACTGCTTGATAATGTATTATTGTACCATCCAATCATTACAAATGTTCCGCTAGATGGCAGTAGTGTGTTATGATCAGCTGTTCTCTTGTTACCAGTTGCGCTAACTATACAATCTTCATTGAACTCTATGGACGATTTCTAGTCAAGCAGGCTTTGATGATTCAGTTTCATTTTTATTAAAACAGTTGCATTCCACTTCAATTATCATTAAACAATCTCTAATACGTGACTATCCATAATCTCATATAGTAGAAGCTGTAACATAACCTAAATAACATAAACAAGATAATTGATAGAACAGTTTTAATTAAGGATGATAAATTAAACATGAATCATTTTAAAAGGTACAATTATTGAAAGTACAATGTTGTCAAACAAAGAAACAAATGCTAGGGAGGTGATAAAAACAAACAAATGCTAGAGAGGCGATGAAAATTGTAGGATAAGTAGCCATGATTGGTGAAACACGTCGTTCCGTACGGTTTTATTGGTCAAAAGTAGTATGATGTAATAAAAGTGTAATAGTCGAAAGAAACTAACTGCGTCACCAAACGTTCGCCATGTGGAAAATATAACACATGGAAGCATGTAGTTTTTAACTTGTTATTTCTAAAATTACATCTGCATATTTTAGATTTATGGTTCTATAAAAAATCTAGTGGCAGAGTTTGCAGTCAAAATGCTCAAATATTTTCATGTAAGAGTATGTTTACAATTTTCATATTTTACCCTATTAGATTTTGATTTAATTTATATAAAAATGTAAATAACTACATTGAATAAACTGTTTAGTTTTCCGGCCCGAGTGACCACTTAGATACTCGTATTTTCCGAAGTTTAAGCGGAGGTTGTCCCCTCCCCTCCAATATTTTATATATTTTATAGAAGTCGGCGCCTACTGCTGTTGCACGTTGTGACCAGCTGTTTATTTGAAATACGTCTCGTCGTGTCTAGTAGATAAACGTCATCAGTATAATTATTGACCCAACACAATGGAAACATTAAGCCTATCTTCGTTAGAATTCCTTAACGATATTTCACAAGCAACACTATCTTTATTTTTCTAAACATTCATTTCATCACCATATTCACATCACTTGGAAAGGAATTAAATTCCAGACGTGAGAGCACGCGAGATAGATAGAACATTCGGTGGATGTAAAATGTATAATGCTCCACGCAGGAGCCGTAATATCACGACACATGAAAACGTCATTAAATGACACACAATTTCGGAATATACAGATTCTAAGAACTTTCACGCAGTGAATATTCACCCAAAGTTAATTTCAACCTTAGTTGATTCACACACGCGAAAATATATCCACAGAAATTCATCCGAAGAAAATTTAACCAAGGAATATTTATTCAAGATACAGAGTGAGTCAGGAGGAAAGGTATATGGTGTGAGGGGTGATAACATTGGTGATTCTGAACAAAACAGTTTATATGAACATACACCCTGTTCTTAAGGGGAGAGGATGATATTTTTTTCTATTTGGTGTAAAATATTAATTTTTTGTATGTAGAGAGCTCATAGCTGTGGTAACTCAACCAAATAAAAATATTTTGAAAAAAAAAAAAAAAAATATTTGGGGGCCCAAATTTGAAAAAATATACCCAATGCAGGATTGTACTAAAACCGATATATTTAAACCGGTTTTAAAGACAGATTCAAACAGTCTTTTGCAATGTATTTGCAAAGGTATGCTCTACAAACTGTCTGTAACAAATTTTGATATTAGTCCCTACGTTTGTGAAATAAACAATTAAAATGTAATAACAATTTTCTGATTTCCTTTCTTGCAAACAAACGGACGTATTTTTAAAATGAAATCAATTAACAAAATTCTGTTACAGAGAAAAGTTTCCTAATAGTCTAAAGAATGTGTGTTCTAAATTTCATGCAGAAATTATATCCATTTTTGTCTGGCAATGTAGCAAAAAAAATTAAGTTACTGGAAACCGATAAAAGCGGGCGTGTGATTTAAAAATCCATAGCGCAGGAAGTTTAAAAATGACGTCTCAACATCCGATAAGGGCACAAATATCCACAAAATGTTATGCAATGCATTCCACACATATCAAAGGGTATTTTAAAGAAAAAAAAATTTGAAAATTTAATTTACCGGAAACAACAATAAAAGTGTGCGGGTGACTTAAAAATCCATAACGCAGGAAATTTAAAAATGGCGACTCAACATCCGATAAGAGCACAAATACCCATAAAATGTTATGCTATGCATTCCACACACACCACAGAGTATTTTAAAGATTTTTTTTAATTTACTAATTTTTCACCAAAAAATACCATCCTCTCCCCTTAACATTATTCGACATACAGTTGTTTGAAAATCACAGGCGTCAGTCTCATGTCCTTCAGCAGCACTCACATGCGGACGCAATCAAAACGACATTAGGTTGTAGTAGGATAGATGAAACGTATCCTGGGCGTTTCATCGGTCGCGGTGGAGTCATTTCCTCGCCACCGAGGTCACCCGACCTTACTCTATTGGATTACTGTTTGTGGGATTGACTTAAGAGCGAAATCTACAGGCGCAAATTGGAAACAAGGAAGAAACTCCTCGCTCGCATTTTACATGCTTGTGCTCAAGTAAAGGAATGTCTGAATCAGCTCAGATCAGCAACACAGCAGCTATCTACAAGAGCTGCAAAGTGCATTGAAGTTGACTAGTACAGAATTAAACAGAACATAAGGTAACAATGTTTTAATTTACTACCATCTGCATTTTTCCCGCTCCTCATTGTTTCGATCAGTTTTCTCCGAAACCGCTAAGAACAGGACATAATATGTTCATATAAACTTTTTTGTTCAGGATCGCCAATATTATCACCCCTCAAATCACGTACCTTTCCTCTTGACTCACCCTGAATTTTTCGGGAACTGAGTGTCATGGCATACAGTGACCGTATCAGTATGGAAGATAAAATATTACAGTAATATTTAATTTATTAATAATAAATGTATTTATTACTCTACCATGCTGTGTTCACAAACCCGGAAATATTCTTTCAGTCTTTCTTGGTCTTTGTATTCAACTTAACTCTAAGGTAGATTCTGCAATCCGAAATTTACCTTTTTATACTAACTTTTCTGTAGTTCGACAATGAACAATATTTAACATCTGCAATGCAGAACTGTCAAAACAACCTTCTCAATATGTCTCACAAGTTAAATTTCATACCTATTATGTCAGCTTCATTTTATTACAAGGTCGATATTAGGCGGCAGGATTCTCTACAATGAAGACAGCATTGTTATAATTCGAACGTGCCGCAGCACCAAGCACAGGGATTATATTGAAGGAGGGGTAGGAGGACTATGCCTTATGTCGATGTAGGTTTTGTTGCTCTGACAGTGAAAAATTAGATAATGGAAAATGATTATGGATAAAAAAAAAAAACTCAAATCTAAAAATGTAATTTCTTCAAAAAGGTTCAAGGGGGGGGGGGTTCAAACCCGGTAACACTTCCTTGAGTACGCCCCTGATGAGAAGTAGGTCCTTCACGGAATATTTTTCGGAATTATTATTCCGTTTTAAACTGTTCTTGATTGTCAGAAACATAATAAACTCGTTTTGGCTAAAAATGGAATTGTGCGATTTCTCAAATAACTGACACACTTTTTATAGACAGATATACTTAATAATTAGTAGGATTATTTCCATTTTCACTACTTACTTATTTACTTACAAATGGCTTTTAAGAAACCCGCAGGTACATTGCCGCCCTCACATAAGCCCGCCATCGGTTCCTGTCCTGTGCAAGATTAATCCAGTCTCCATCATCATATCCCACCGCCCTCAAATCCATTTTAATATTATCCTCCCATCTACGTCTCGGCTTCCCCAAAGGTCTTTTTCCTTCCGGGTCTCCCAACTGACACCCTATATGCATTTCTGGATTCGCCCATACGTGCTACATGCCCTGCCCATCTCAAACGTCTGGATTTAATGTTCCTAATTATGTCAGGTGAAGAATACAATGCGTGCAGTTCTGTGTTGTGTAACTTTCTCCATTCTCCTGTAACTTCATCCCTCTTAGCCCCAAATATTTTCCTAAGAACCTTATTCTCAAACACCCTTAATCTCTGTTCCTCTCTCAAAGTGAGAGTCCAAGTTTCACTACCATAAAGAACAACCGGTAATATAACTGTTTCATAAATTCTAACTTTCAGGTTTTTTTGACAGCAGACTAGATGACGAAAGCTTCTCAACCGAATAATAACACGCATTTCCAATATTTATTCTATGTTTAATTTCCTCCCGAGTGTCATTTATATTTGTTACTGTTGCTCCAAGGTATTTGAATTTTTCCACCTCTTCGAAAGATAAATCTCCAATTTTTATATCTCCATTTCGTACAATATTCTGATCACGAGACATAATTATGTACTTTGTCTTTTCGGGATTTACTTCCAAACCTGTCGCTTTACTTGCTTCAAGTAAAATTACCTAAAATTACCGTGTTTTCCCTAATCGTTTGTGGATTTTCTCCCAACATATTCATGTCATCTGCACAGACAAAAAGCTGATGTAACCCGTTCAATTCCAAACACTGTCTGTTATCCTGAACTTTCATAATGGTGTATTCCAGAGCGAAGTTAAAAAGTAAAGGTGATAGTACATCTCCTTGCTTTAGCCCGCAGTGAATTGGAAAAGGATCAGATAGAAACTGGCCTATACGGACACTGCTGTAAGTTTCATTGAGACACATTTTAATTAATCGAACTAGTTTCTTGGGAATACCAAATTCAATAAGGATATTATATAAAACGTCTCTCTTAACCGAGCCATATGCCTTTTTGAAATAACAATTCCTATATTGTAACTTTAACATTATTGTTAGTTTTACCATTATGATTAAAATTTAAGTTGTTTGTTTAATATAGAGTATATTTTTGACCTCCACCAGTGAGCGCAAGGAAAAATAAACATTTCTAGTGAAGGAAAAGGGAAATTTTGCCAAAAGAACTTCATCATGACTTCATGACTGCTGTGAACATATGCAACCGCGAAGTTTTAAGCTCGACATGCTGCAGGGATCATCCGCCTCTGCAAATAAAACATCTTAGGAAGAGTAAACTATTTAAGCTGTAAAAGCGTACATCTTGTATGGCAAAGAGGTTATAAATGTAAGTATGGTACTCATAAAACTATACAGTCAATAAAGAAGTAACTATACTGTTGACACTGAATGTCCTTCGCCTTTGAATGCATTTTACAGACATCCTTCTGTTACATAACAATATCCTGTGAAAATTCATTTATTTGGTCCTTTAGAGTTTCCTATCATGAAGAGAGTTCGCGAGTTTGAAACTACACTACAAAACTCGCTATTTTAGACATCTATAGATATAATTTGAACTGGTAATGGAAATTACGGAAAAACGACTGAACAGATTTCAATGAATGACCCGTCATTTTGAAGCTTGGCATCCAAGGATTTTCAGAAAAATAGTAACTCTCAGTGAAGCGTTAGTTTTCCTGCATAATTTTCTTATTTTCCAAAATTCATCTTTCCTCAGTTTTGAGAATTAACTGCATTTCAGAATAAAACAAAACACATACTACAGTCAACAATATTACATGAAGGCCATGATCTGCAAGATTGCTGACATATTTAGAATTCAAATTCAATATTGGTTATTAAAAACTTCAAGACTTACTAAAAATAATTTATAGGTCTGATTCTGTGGTGTGTATTTTCTGAGTACAGCTGTGTATTGGATATTAAAATCTACCAAACTTGAGGTGGTTTGATGACATTATTACCATTAGAAATGAAATATTATTACAGTTAATGCCATGATGTGTCTATTTTTCATTAATTATACATATTATTGCTATGCTGATGATATGAAAGTGAAACGTTTTGAGGTTATATAAGTAAATGTAGAGAATATCTTAAATTAGATCTTCATTTCTATAATTTACTGAGTGGCGGCTATATAGTATATATAGTTTATGTTACTGAAAACTATAAAAATTTACTTAAGATAATAATATTGTTATTAAAAATCAAATATTTTTATAGTTATTGGGTTGAGTCTTTTTCATGTATGTAATGGTGGTGTGGTGTAGATATTTATATGTGTCATTTTCTTCAGTATTGGCTCGAGAGAGCGCAAAAATTAGAGTTCCTAAGGAAAGACCAAAAGGTATTACTTACTGATAAAATAAGAGGCCTACAAGATTTTGTAGTCTCCCGATCATTTCAGCAAGATCTCTTAGCAAGATAAAATGATTTTCCTCTACATATCAAGGTAGTTCACGAAACATGCAGCAGCTATACCAAGATGCTATGTCTTTTGTTCGAAATCATAACAAACCTTACATTTTTTTTTAATTTCACCTACAATCCACAATGACTTGAAATAGCTATTGCTTTACTCCCACATGAAAAACCCACTGATCGTTCTGACATTACTACTTGTGTTTTCACGTTGAAACTCAAAAACTGAAGGTGGATAAATTCAAGAAAAAGCATTTGGCATAAAAAAAAACATTCAGAGGGAGTATGTTTCATTATTATGGAAGCAAATAACGTTCAAAATGTCTGGTATTCTTCATTGAAAATAAATCTGAAAAATTTGTATTTGAACGTCTAATGAACTTAGTTTGCAGCATTTGTTGCACAAGCCACTAGTGTTTTTATAATCTCAATAAATTGAACAAATTTTTTTACTTAAAAGCAAAGTTATAGTTATCAAATGTCAAGGCATCTTTCAAATCGCTGTTAAAAAAAATTGGCAGTGGAACCAAGATTCCCCAGGTGCGCTTTCCGTGAATAATACCTCAATCAATACATCAATATTTATTAGCCAGAAATATCAAAGCGTATATGGCGTGTCAAAAAAGGCACACATAGTGAAAATATTAACAGGTAAAATAAACAGATTAAAAACTAATATCAATATGAACATAAACAAATTCTTGAATTTTATAAAACAGATTATGAAGCCAACTGCGAACTGATGATTTAAATCTATTAAAACATAAAAGTGGCCCTCGGGAGATAATTTACTAAATAAGTCAATAACAATAATTTAAAACCATTTTTATTCAGTCAATCTTGGCAGTGAAAAGAATAATTATATCTCGTAGAATAATGATGGAGTTCGGATTTACTTAAATATTTGAACAAGTTATTTTTTACCTGAATTAAGCAATGAAATATACAGATTTATTAAGACTATTTCGTTTATATGACATCATTCCATTTTCAGCCAATGAAGTGTAATAAAATTTTGAATTCCAACCAATCACAGTCATACATCGCGATAATTTCTGCAGCTCGATTTATCACTGTCAATTTATCGCATGGTCGTTCTTTTGTTTAGTCAGTGTCACCAACTGTTTCCACATAAATCGATGAGTATATATTAAATAAAATGAGAAATCCTACTTCCACATCTACATCTTCATCTTTTAATTCTATGTCCATTGTATCTAAAGAAAATGACACTTCTTCATAACAATTGTTCATTTAATGAACGTATTAATCCGGTTATTTGTAATTATACTATAAATATTTAAATTAAATTATGATTTCAGCAGATAATGAAAACGTATTTGTTATAATAACAAGAGAAGAGTGCAGTACATGTAATTAACATTTTTAAATCTGTATTTCGCTTTTCTTAATTGGCATTACTGAATAATATTCAATTTCTCTATTGCAGTAATCGTTATTCATCTTTTCGATTTCACAACGTCTGAATAGATTAAGTATTCATAAATACACAATTATTAACATTTTGTGAGTGAATTTTAGGGATGTATTATTTTTGCATTCGGAAAAGTGAATTAGAGGAAAATGTACATTCGGTAATATGACCTACAATATGTTGTTGTTGTTTTCTAATGCTAGGCGTTTGACACTAAAGTCATTTGACCTCTTGCACTCCAATATTTTTCAAAGCTATTATCATGGCCAGCCACTGAAGCACAGATTTTGAGGTGTTCCGAATCCATTTCTTGGTTAGGGCAGTTAGGGGACTGATATATTCCAATTCTATGCAGGTGTTTGGCCAAACAATCATGGCCTGTTGCCAATATAAATGCAGCTACAGACGATTTTCGTGGTAAATCGGGAATTAACTGTGGATTATGATCCAGAGTATTCCATTTTTTTCCTTGAGCTTGTGTTATCAAATTTTGTTTGTTGAAGTCTAAGTATGTAGATTCAATAAATCTTTTCACAGAGTAATACGTAGATTTAGTAACAGGTCTGTAAGTAGCAGTGCTGTCCTTCTTTGCTAATGCAACCGCATTCTTGTTTCCCAGGATTCCACAATGGGATGGTATCCATTGGAATACAATTCTTTTATTGAGTGATATTAATTGAGAGAGCATTTTAGTTATTTCTGCTGTGTGAGATGAAGGTGTGTGTTTAGAGACTATTGATAGAATAGCTAGATCAGGGATGTCGAACAGCGCTCTCGAGCTGTGAAATGAAGAGCCTTCACTCCTCCCTTACCGTTCAACGGTTGAACACAGATAGCAGGCAGACCGGGAGTAAACGAAAGCGAAACTGCGGCGGCTGGTACTTCGATAACTTTTATACATCTTACTAATTGATTAGGAGCTCATTTTAGATTTGCACTTGATAAACTCTGATGAACAAAGAATGTAGGCCTATATGAGGATGAATGTTGCTGCTGCTGATGATAATAATAATAATAATGATAATAATAATAATTATAATGACGTATTATCTACTGGGTCATTCTATGAATGTTGTTCGTTAGTGACGGAAATAAATAATAATAATAATAATAATAATAATAATAATAATAAATCATGTTTAAAATATCAACTTTGTGTGTATGTGTTGTAGCAGTGCAACTTCAAGTTCAGAAACGTAAACTGATTGATGTATAAAATTAATTACTTTTAGCGTGACTTGAAATTTGTTCATAGTTTTTGTTATAGATTCTCTTCGCCTCGAGTTCGATACTTTAGTGAAATGACATCTACAAGATCTCCATGAACATTGAAATCTCAATCTACACTCCTTATGAATATAGCTAGCTGCGCCGTATATTTGCGGTCGGTACTTTCATCAAGAGCTGCACTAACTCTCATTTTTCATTCTTGCTATCAATTGTCACTCCAAGTTATCTCCCATTTCTGATATGCGCTCTGCAATAATATTACGAGACAAACTTATCCAATATTTAAAATCATTAACATGTTCCGGACATATCTCTTTTGCAACAGCTATGAGACAGTCTTTAACAAATTCTCCGTCAGTGAATAGCTTTGAAGACGTTTCAATAATTTCACAAATTTTATAGCTAGCACGAATCAAGCTTGTTCTACTAATACCCGATGATGATGATGATGATGATGATGATAATGATGATGATGATGATGCTGATGATGCTGATGATGATGATGATGATTATGGAAAGTTTTCTGAATTCAATCTTGATTTTAATTCCTCTACAGGCTTTTCACAAGTGGAACTGGGTAACTTTTCTGATCCATAAGCTTCAGCATGTGTTGAATTAAAATCCCTTATAATATTATGATGGCTTAGATATCCAAATTCCTTTCTACATATTAAGTAATGTGTCTTTCCGACCTTTAAGATAAAGAACTATGTATCTATCCACCTATTATTGAATCTTCATTCCACATCCATACCAGCCGCCAGAGTTGATAAACACACTACGTACAGATCAGCTACTGCAACTCAAGTTGACCGTACTGACTGTCGTTTGAGCTCTGCTATGGTAGGAAACAATATTAATCGTTTCACAGTTTGAGAGCGCTGTTCGACATCCCTGAGCTAGATAGATTGACCTACAATATATGCATTCGGGTTGTTGAACATTCAGGATATTGCATTCGGATTGTAAACAGTTCTGAAAATGTTTCAGAAGAGTAGGCTATATCTATTATAAAACAAAGCATATTTCCATGTTTAAGTGTTTTTGTTTAATGTGTCTTTAATCACGTTATTAGAACATTAAAACTACATTTAAATAATTATCTTTTTATTTATTCAACATAAGTGTAAGGAAAGCTAGTAGGTATACAGGGTAGAAGTGAAATAACAATAACCCTGCAGATTTTTAGAGCGAATAGCTCATGCTGCATTAACAAAGAAGTGTAATACAATATTGAGGCAAGTCTATAGTTTTACCAGAAAAAAATGTTTCTCCCAAATGTTTAACACCATCTTTTTCGGTGACTATTGCGAGTAGGATCGTGAGTTTTGTCCATATCCATAGAAATCTAATAAATAATCATTATCCCTCCGGCGTATTTCAATAGATTAGACGGCTTTCGTGTAAATTTAATTTAAAACCCACTAATTTCAAGCCACTGAACGATGCAACGTTGTAGTCAGAGAGGCGTTCGCATAGCGAGCCAGACCTGAATTCGTTGATCTCTTACATCTGTATTAAGAGAAGAAAGAGAACTATGTTAGCGGTGATGTTACAAGGCAGCTGAAGCTTCCAATTCGTTCTAATTAACCGTGCATTTAATCACAAAACGTAATATAGGCTTTCTACTCCTTTAAGTATATCGTCCCTTTCAATCTGCAGAATTATTTTACTTCCTCCATGTATAACGTTGCTGTAAGAAGTCCAAGCTTGCAAGTCGGTGGATGATAGCGAGGTAGTATTAGGCGACATAAAGTCGAGAATTCGTCGTGGATTATCTGATATTCCTCTTATACAGAGTTGTTATTGGTTTGGTCTCCCACCCTACGGCATGCGGACCTGCCGGCGCTAGTCTACCGACTGCCGCCCACTCTGATCCCTGGTTCCCCTTTAGGTTGGACTCGCTCATGCGTGTTGTGTAATTGTGTGATTGAGGGAAATTGGACTCGAAAAAGCGAGGAAAATGTTCATTCGGTAAAATGACTATGCGGGATACTGGATTCGGGAAAATTGTTGGAAACTATTCTCGAGACAGATAGGCTAACCAGATATTTTATGGTCGAACAGGGGACATCGGCAATTTCAAGGAAAAACCACAAACACTTATTTAGTCACTATCCCTTGAAATGTTGCAGAAAATACATGTAGGCCTAACAGTAGATACAATTACAGAATTTTGCACACTAAATTTGTAGAGTATCTTAATGTTTTTAATTAAATGAATAAACACATCGTCCTATACATACCTAATTACAGCCACTAAGAATTCAATTTCAGTACTGAGGCATGCATGGAAGTCTTTCACATAATATTGTACACACTGAACTCTAACACACACATTTTACAAGTAGCCTACTTGTCTGAAAAATGTATCTTTTTAAGGATCTGTTCATTCCCATACAGCTTCACAATAAGTTCTTCACGTGAGAAATGAAAGTTTGTTTTCACTTGTAACAAAGCTGTTTCAATTTTCATTCTTGACTTTTCATCAGTCCAGATTGAGTTCATTGTGGAGAAAAGTCTTTCAACTAAAGAATTACTGACTGAAAGACACGTGATTAATGACACTATTTTGAGAAGATTTTCAAATGGAATAGAATTTTTTTATGGTGAAAAACATAACACCACTTTTCACATGTTGGTTTGTCACAAAACTTCTCATTTCTTGAACCACTTAAAAATAGACGCTGCGGCAATGTTAACACTTCCGTGCAACACGAATGAAGACAAAGATAGTATATTGGTATGTTCTTCTTGAAGAAATGCAGAATATCTCATACTGTACTCGCTGGTTCTTCTGTCTCAAACTGAGAACTGTTCAGAAATGTGCATGGATCGCAGCAGTTTCAGCACG